>NW_003852498.1:1020829-1033029 GCF_000181295.1 Otolemur garnettii
AGCTTAATACCATCTACTCCTTCCAGAAGAGAAAGCTTGGCTTTAAAAGGAGCTGTCCAACAACAGAGTTACAATACCTAACATGTACTGAGGACTCTTCCAGAGCAGACATGAGGCTAGGCATTTTACATGATATTCCTCTCATTGCTACACCCTTGCACAGTCAGTATGGACATTTCCAATTTTCAGTAAGAAAAATGGGCTTAAAGTGGTTACATATCTTGCCCATGGAGACACAGCTGGCATAAAAGGACAAGGATTTAAGTCCAGGTTTTATCTACCTATAAAACTAGTGATCTGTCCACACGCTCGTGCAGCTTGTTAACCAGGGAACAACTTTTTTGTAAAGATAGTTAAACTGGTTCACATTTACGATCACTTCCACCTTCAGTACACCCCATGATTCTACCTCATGCACCCTGCTCAAAGTGAATTGTAACAGTTTCAGAATTCCAGATACAAATGCTCATCACTATTCTTTCTGCAGCACCTTTTATACCACCTTCATTTCAAAATAAGCAAGATGTCCTAACACACATCTATATATAACTATACCCCAAGAAATGTAACATTGGTTATAATTATTTTCCCCCAAAAATTCAAGTACAGCCTATGAAGACAGTTAATCACTGCTTTTTCTGTGCTCCGACAGTGTACTGTACCTTCTGCTATTAGAGTAATTACAACTTACACTGGGACTTCCTTTTGCCTCCCACACTGGTCAGTAACTTCAGAGGCTGCATCCCTTAAGCCCCAGAAACACAGCGCAGAGCCAGGTGAGCAGGGGGCACTAAAGTTCTAATGTTTACGTAGGCAGAACAGAAAGATGGATGGCTAGATGCTTTGATAAATGAAAGAAATATTTTTCAGCAGCCATTTTACACTCAACAGATTAATCTTTTTACCAAATGGGATATTATATCATCCGGGGGATAGGGACACAGTATGGAAAATTAAATGATACTTACAAAAGGCAAGCAATAGGAATGCAAAAAGAGGTGGAAAAGTTCAAGCTCAAAAAAGCTCTATAACAGGACTTTTCCTGGATTCAACACTACCCAAAGGGAAGAAAATTTAAATTACCCAATTCAGTAAATTATTTTTTTAAAAGATTACTTTTGAAACTCCTCTCAAAGAAAGTCAATATTATCCCAAATAATCATGGAATTTTAGTCATGGACAATGCCTGAGGAAGAAAGCCTCCCTAAAGCACTTTGAGATGACCCCAAAGGGGTTTACCTCAATGTTTTAAGCTCTACTCAATTTACAGATCTGGATAGCACAGATGTATTCTCCTATCACAAGTCTCGGAGTTTTTTTCCATATAGATTTATATAACATGGCATTCACTCACACAAAACACCAGCAGGAATGAATCCAGATTCTAACGTAATGCCATCAAAACTGTTCAGGAAAATACAAGAATAAAACATCCTTTGTGATTAAACCACATCAGTAAGATCAAGCAGACTGCAAGTTATACAAAATGCCCACCATGACAGCTACAGCTCTGTCCCTTCACATCAGAATGCAAGAGAAAGTAACATTTTAGGGTTGAATGTGAATCCACCCTAGTTCATATACAGATATTTTAAAATAAGTTACTCACAAACATCCATGTGCTGTCATCAGTAGCTGTCAATACCTCAGAGCTGAGTGTACCACAGCAATGTGCTGTGACACCATAGTTGAAAGCCACTGGCCTCCTATAGGTCTCAGGGAAACTTAATCTAGCTATCAAATTACAATCGAATCCACTGGGTTAGGCAAATTCAATGGCCTCAGGAGCTGTTTCTCAACAACCTTCATAGACTGGGCACAAGTGAAAGCAGGCAGAACAGACAGGTTTGGCTCTGGACAGGTGTGGCGCTGAGTTGCCTTTGCAGCATGCATGACTGGGAAAAATAAACAAGGGATTCGGTCTTTCTCTTGATGACCCCACTACCACCACCGTGGTGCCATGCTTTCATCCTGTCTTTACTACTCGTCTATATTATAAATAAAAAGTGAAAGCAACGCCTCTAGAAAGTTAGCGTTAAAATGTATCTGCTATGTAGGTTTTCTGAGATCTCCTGCTTACAGAGTTGATTAGGCATTTGACACCTTGTAACTGAAGAGAGGATGAAAGGTTTAAGTAAAGGGATTTTTCAAGGGGAAAACATGAGAACGAAGGCTATCGTGATCGTGGCAAGCCTCATTTACCCAAGGAATATCGTAAGATGCTAGACTGGGCCCTTCTGTGAAAGACTTTTGAGATTCAGGCAGCTTAAAGGTCAGCATGAGGACATGAAAGAGCAAGGCGCTGAAGGACTGAACCCAAGGTCCAGGACATTCCACCGAAAGGGGTGAGCCAACGTGAGCCTTTGTTCACTTCTTCATGTTCAAGGGCCTCCGACAACCTGACCTGGATTTAAAGGAAGGCTACGAGGATGGGAAAGGACCTAGAAACCACCCTGTGTGGGGAAAAGCTCGAAGACTTAAAAACAACAAAGCTGTTTTTAATATCAAATGAGCTCTCTTGTGGAAAATAGATAAGGTTCATTCCATGGAACTCTATAGGGCAATGCTAAAAACAACCAATGTGTATTCAGACTATCAGATTGTGATCAAGTGTAAGAAAATGTTTCTTGCAAGCAGAGATGCCCAGGATAGAGAGAGAGGTCTTATGGAGCAGTACATGTACTACATGCATCCGTGTACTGGCAGAATCCCAACCCACAGGGAGGGTGGACAGGGAGTTCCACAGTGCAGGTGGCCCAATCAAGAATTCAGGTGCACTTTTCAATTCTAGAAGATTGATTTGCTTATTGTGCATAGGCTCAGGCATCAGCAGGTTTTAGAAATAAAATGCTTCCCTCATATCCCCCAATCCATCTCCCTAACACAAAATGAGAGGACTGGGTCTGGGCCCAGTGGGAAGTTAAATTTTCAATGCTCCATCCAACTTCAAAATCGCATAATTTTAGCTTTAGACTATTTTTCAGTAGATAGGCAGGTACACAATTGCAACCAAAATAAAAGAATAAAAGATTCTCATTTCACCTAACTGGTGAAAAAAAATTGTTTTAACTTCACCTAATCTCTGATGCTTCCAAATATTGCTTTGCCTTCTGCTGACAGGGATGACTGACAACATCTGAGCATGATCCAGTATCGAAGGAGATTTCTTATATTTGATACGCATCCTTCAATCACCACCATCTTAGCCTTTTCTTATTCAGACCGAATAATCTATCATTCCTGTCACAATTTAAAGTCCTTTAATCATTTTGGAGATTTTTTTTTAACATACTCCAAAAGTGTACACATCGGCTCCTAGAAAAGATGTGGAATGGGACAGAGTACACGGGCAGAACTCTGATCAGAGGAACGGGCAACAGGAGATTCCCTCCCCATTACTGAACGCAAAGTGATGGAAATCACAATGAGATTTTATGCAGTCAACAGTGGTTTCCCTAGTCTTCAAACTTTTTGAAATGAAAATATTTCTGTGCTAGCAAAGCAAAGACCATCCCAGCCCATATGAAAGACTGGAAATACTGTTTCAAAATAAAAATAACATGCAACTTGGAAAGCCAGAGCTGGTTTGCTTTAATCAGAAGCCAAATGACCAAGTCTGGGGCTAGTGCAGGTTCAGTGGTCATGTGCAAGGATGGGGCTGAGCACAGGTACCCCACCATACTACCACCCTGCTGGTGTGCATTCCAGAGCTGGCTTTGTCTAAAAATACCCACCATGGAGATGTGCTGCAGGGGAACAGACTCCTGAGCACCTGTACTCCTGTGCTGGGCCTAAAGCTCATCTCCTGCCTGTGGGAACAGTATGTTTCACATCTCCATTATAATTCCTAACCTTATAAATGTTTATGTCTTTGCACGTTGTGAAGTCTAACGTTGGCCTTCATGGGGCTTCTCACACAGCTCTCCCCCAACTCAATATGATCAACAGTTTTCCTGAGAAAGAAACCACCACCCAGCTTTGAGAAAATCGACTTATTTTGACTAACACCAATCTACCAAAAGCCAAGCACTCCCTGTGGGAAAGCCACTTCTGCTAGCTACTTCTGCATACAGGTTACTAGGCAAAAAAACATATAATCACAGTTAATAAAATAAGAATGTATCAAAACCTCATGTGAAAACACACTTCTGAGGCTTGGCATCTGTAGCTCGGTGAGCAGGGCGCCGGCTACATACACAGAAGCTGGCAGGTTCGAGCCTGGCCTGGGCCTGCTAAAACAACAAAGACAACTGCAACCAAAAAATAGCCGGTCGTTTGGTAGGTCCCTGTAGTCCCAGCTACTCAGAAGGCTGAGGCAAGAGAATCACTTCAGCCCAAGAGTTTGATGTTCCTGTGAGCTATAACGCCACAGTACTCTACCGAGGATCACATAGTGAGACTCTGTCTCAAAAAAAAAAAAAAAAAAAAAAAACAGAACATACTTCTGAAAGGACTGGGATTTACAAATCAAGAAACTCATCAGATGTTTGTGAGCTGATCATGATTTAAGATCTACAAAATTTTAAAACATAAAAGGAATCTGTAATTTAGAAATTTAAACCCTTCTTATCTTTTATCTATTATTTTGTCGCTTTAACAACCATGTATCTAATGCCTGTTCTACAGCAGGCCCTGTGCTAGGGCTGAACTTAGAAAGATAAATGGCACTCCCCTCTCCAACACTTTCCTCCACCTCAGTAGCAGAGGCAGACAAGTAAATTATCACAGTGATATGCTCTTATCAAGGTGTCCTCTTTGACAAGGAAGAGGCTCAGCCCCTTTACTCCAAGCGAAGGTGTCAAGATGCAGGTCACAAAGGAGATGACATCCAACTGATACTTAAATGAAGAGAACTAAATAATCAGGAGAGCTCTTGTTACCCCAATAATCAGGTCCACACAGAGAAAGAACGTATGTACTTTAATAGCATCAAATATATATAACAAACCAACAACAATGCCATTATTTTATCATTTAAAAAATTAAAAATGTAATTCCTTTGTAAAAAGCAAAAAAAAAAAAATAACACAAACTCGAAATCCTGACTCAGATTCTGTCACTTTAAGAGAAATGTATTGTGCTTTTAATTTAATTTGATAAAGTGGCATAGCTTACAAAATGTTTAGAAACAAATGTCAACACATGGCACAAAGCCCACTTAAAAGAATACAAGGAGTCAGCACAGTTAGTGCCACCATTTTTTACAATGTCTCACGGCCCCTCTCTCTCTCTCTATATATATATATATACACACACACACACACCCCTACTGGACAGCATCCAGTGGCATTTGGGGGGCCAGAGAGGGGCAGTCGGTCACGTTTGCAAAGGTTGTGTTTCTGGATTACGAAAGCATTACAGAAAATGGTAAAGTGAGAAGTAAACAAAGAAAGAGGGTTTTTGGAAGTGGATTAGCTTTTTCATAAAATTTTCCAGCTCATTTTCTCTTCAAGTCTAATTCTGGGCAATAATTAAAATATATAAATCACCCAATAAATCAAATACTAAGTGATTAACATATCTTTTCTCACTTTTCAAAAACTGACTGACCTAAGGGGAAATACAACAAAAGCTAAAAGAAAGCTTTCAAGTTCAAGCTAATAAGCTAAGTTGAAAAGAATTTTAGCCTCTTAAATTCATCAGGCATCCAGGGAGTTCAAATGACCAAACAACAAAACTAGTCTCAATATAATTGGGTTGCCTTAGGAATGTCGCCTTCTTATACTTCATTCTTTGATTGGGCTGGAGAAGGAAGTATTCCAATTCATCAGTCACCTATAGAACCATTTACAAAGTATTAGAGCTTAATATAAGGCATTCAACATAAACACATAATTCACCTTCATTTTACTGCTTCAGAAGGCATATGAGAATTCTGCAAAGCCCAAATCATTCAACAGGAACTTATTCAGTACATTAATAAGCAAAGCATTGAATCAGGCACCACTGGTCCAAAGACCATATTTTCCAAACTATTACTTTGAACACACATATTAACAAATTAATTTTATGCAAATTCCAAGTATATACAGTACCCTTGGAGACACAGTTTAGACTATGACATACCAAAATTTCCTAAACAATTCTAATGTTACATAGAAACAACTGAACATTTTAAATTGTAACTAGTAATTCTTCCCAGAAAAAGCAAAACGGAGACAATACAGTCACCACAGAAAGGATTCTCTTTAGGTACAAGAATCTTAGAGCTGATGACAAACTGGGAGAGGGTGCCTGAAATTGACACACACGGTAAGGTGGCATACAATACTCTGGAGTCAGCTTCTATTTATTTTATTTTTATTTATATTTATAACCCCCCGATATCTACTTATTTTACTCTTTTACGAATGCATGAAGAATTTCCATTTGCAAAAGACAGAATGTCATAGAAATTCAGAAAGACTAACTTTTAAAACAGTCATAGTGTATTTTGCTATGAGGTAAAATCATGGAGTAAGAGAATAAAAAGAAGAAAAACAGAAAAGTTCTATTAATCGCTACAATGTCTAAGAAGGATTTTACTGTAATTCCCAAAACACAGGATTTTAATAATTTATTACCACTTCTTCCAGTCAGGAAGAACTTTTTTTGCCATCTAAAGTTTTCACTCTTGGTTGGTCTAGGTCCTCACATTGATAGTAGATCTGAGTCACGCCATTATTTTGAACAATTAACCATGGAGGAATAGGAAACTGTTATTTGACATAATTGATAGAGCTTCAAATAGAAGACAGAAGTATTTCTTGTAAAATGCTAAAAATGCTAAATGCTAAAAATGTCAAGAGTTCTAAAGATTCTATTGCACCCACCTCATGACTGCATTTTAAGAAAGGAATGAAACACCTCAGAAGCACTGGCTAGTATTTTCATGTGCACTTTCCCTAGAAATTAACAAAATCCTCAACTGGAGCAATAGTGCGGGTCATTATCTGGAATTCAGACAAAGAGGCTTAAGATAGCACCTTTCAAAATAAAAGTAAACAAAACTCCTTTTCAAGAAAAGTATGCTATGCTATTTCTATTTCTGTGTATGCATTTACTTGAATAGAAAACAATGTCTCATAGTATTTCTTTAGTGAACCTCATGTCAAACTCAAACCAGGTTATAACCTTCATAACCAGAAACTTATGTTTCGGCTAAATACAGAGATATAAAATCTTCTTGTCAATTTTACATACCTAGTAATTTGGTATAACAAAATGGGAAACCAAATGTGTTGCCATCTTAAAAATATCAAGAGGTGACAATTTTCCAAAGTATTTTCAAGTAAGAAGAGCTTCTCTATTAAAGAAAAAATACTGCTTACACTTACCTGCGTTCTAGAGGCACCTGTGATCATTTTATCTATTCTGCATCCATTTCCTTAACTATAAAAATAAATGTCATTATAAGCCACTGTTATAGACCCAAGTTATTCATGGATTTTAATACTAATGGTTATGACTATTCTCAGGTGACCCAAAAACACATTAACACGTTGTCATTTATAATTTTGTATCAGCAGTGACTGACACATCAGGCGAGGAGACAGTGTAATCACCCAGCTTCCCACGTCCCATTTGACAATCCTATGGTCCTTACAAGTGAGTGATGGGTGCAATTACTGCCCTTTTATGTATAACGAAAGTAGCCTATGATGTTCTAAGAAATATATAATAATGAAAGTATAGAAGGCTGAAACTGAAACATGAAAAAAAATTAAGTTGAAATTCAAGATCTCACACACACCTCTTAAATACCAAAAGACTGCTACAATATAAAGTTGCTGGAAAAACTAACAAAATAATTTTTTAGTAAGTATCAGAATTCCATATCATGCATTATCACCATTCTTCATAGTTCTAAAAGTACATGGTATATTTTCATGAAACTTTCAAAATGTGAATTTTACCAGATCTGCTAAAAGGAGAGTATCTCTAGAAAAACACTGTGTTCCAATGAGGTCACTCTAAATGGATTCCTTATTTGGTTTCATAATTAGTTTCAACTTTTTACATGGCTGACACAAAAAAAATAAGAGAAAGAATAAGAGGCCAATTATAAGTTATAAAATGCATGATATATCCAAGTTATATTTCCTATCTCTAAAATTACAAATAAAAATGGGTCAGAAAAATTTAAAAAGGCATTTTCTTTTTTTAAGAGACAGAGTCTCACTTTGTCACCCTCGGTAAAGTGTGGTGGTATCACAGCTCACAGCAACCTCCAGCTCTTGGGCTTAGGCAATTCTCTTGCCTCAGTCTCCCAAGCAGCTGGGACTACAGGCAGTCGCCACAACGCCCAGCTATTTTTTTTGTTGCAGTTTGGCCGGGGCCAGGTTTGAACCCACCACCCTCGGTATATGGGGCCTGCACCCTACTCACTGAGCCACAGGCACCACCCTAAAAAGGCATTTTCTAAACAACATAACTCTTAGAATAAACCTCACTAACTAGATTCTAAGATATTAATTTTTCACATTTTAGCCGGATATCTGGAAATATATTGCCCATTTAAAGTTTCTGCCCCCACTTGCCAAGACAAATCTTATTTTTTAAACATTGATTCCTCCAATTACTAGCATTTTATAATGGAATCACTGGAATTTTTTCCAGAGTCCCAGTATCAGTTGTTGCCTTAAGCCTTAAATTTATAGGAGGTTTTAAAAACAATGCACTTGTGTTATATTTACTTTATAGAAGACCTGAATGGAAATATTAATGAACAGATCAAGCAGATTTGTGACTAGCAACATGAATCTGACCACTGTTCACTACTCTTGAAAAAAAATTGTTTTTTCTTTTAAGCATATTCGCTGTGATGGAACTACATTGTTTCTAATACTAAATAGATAAGGGGATTCCTTTCTTCACATCCAGTGCTGATTTAACTTCAGCCAGTAAACATCAATGTTTATTCATAATAAATGTAAATTAATGATACTGAATTAATGTGGTTTCACTATACTCACATGGAAAACCAGATAGGCAGAACAACTCAACCGATGGTAACAAAATGTCAGTGAAATAAATTTAGTGAGTTCTTCCTGGCAAACCACAAAGAAAAGACATTATTTACTACTCTATTTCAAGATATAAACATGAAAGTTATTACAATGTAGCATATTTCGGGTTTCTCTTTTTTTTTTTTTTTTAAGTAGTATTACCATTCTCAGAAATACTAGTGGGCTTAAATCCTTATTTACTTAATAATATATTTGACTTAACTATCTTCTTACATATACAATCTTCAATATGTTTCCAAAATTTTCCTATGCATACTTTGGATACAGAGAGCACATAAGCTGCCTGTACACAGGGAAAAACAGCCCATTCCCAACAGCCAAAAGCAAGCTTACACTCAGCACAAGAGTGCACTACCCAGAGCTTCTGAGAGTCCCCAAAACTCTTCCCAGGAATTTACCCTTCAACAGCCTGCCATGGTACCTGAAATTTCTACCACTATGCTAGATTTGGGTTAAGATAAAAGACCCAGCACAAAATACTCAGATAAGGGAGAAGAGAAAAAGTCAAGAGATGTAACAAAACCATACACTCATTATCACATACCGTTTAATTTCCTCCAAGTATTTTTAACTATTGTGTAGCAAATTTCTATGGCCAGTAGGGAATATCAGGGCCAGATAAAGCATTCCAAGTAGAAACAGGCAGGGAAGAATGAAGAGAAGCCAAAGTTTGGAACAAGGCTTGTACAGCACCACTGTGGGAAAAAACAGGTTATAGGGTATGTTGGGGGATGGGAAGGGAGAGTTATTCTTCTATTCATTGCTCTCAGTCTTTGGTCTTCGAGTTATGGAATGTTTCCTTAAAAATACAACATAAAACAATAAATGGATCAAGTTATTCTGATTTCCAACAGAAATTCACCTTGCTAATGCCAATATTCTTATACTTTTCATTGTTTTTAATCCAAGAATCCTCAAAATGGAACTACACCAGTTTTGCTAACTGAAGTAACCTTTTTTATGAAGTGATCGAAATGAAAGCTTTTCATTTCTACCATCATTTCCTTTCTTTAGTTTGGAAAACTGATTGAGGTCTTTGAATACACTCCAGCAGATCCTACAAACTTCAAAAATGACACAGTTAGGTGAGACTTAAACTTAACCTACCTCTCTAAAGTTGCATTCTGGGGTACAATTAAGAAAGCAATCACATCCACAAAGAAAATTACAGATCCTGGAGACGCAGAAGAGTGAGAAAGTGAGAGGGTGAGAGGGTGGGAGGGGAGTGAGGGTTGAAAATTACTTAATTTTCCATTACTTAACTATAATAGGGTACAATGTATACTATTGAGGTGATAGTTACACTATAAGCGGAGACTTCACAACTAAGCCCTGCATGCCTGTTAAAAAAAAATTGTACTTGTACCCTCTAAATCTATTAAAAAAAAAAACTTAAATGCATGAAAAAGTGGTCATATCATCATATTACTACAAGAGAAATCACAAGTGCGACTTCATTTGTAAACAGCAATTTGTTACACAACCAGTCAGATTACACTAAGGAAGATAACTGTAAACAAACACCAAGGCATGCAATGGTAATAATGATCTAAATATTAAAGAGTACAAGTATTCCCTCAAGGATTATGTCTTCTCCGTATTGAATGGCCACTGATGTGAAGTTGTAACAAAATTTATAGTAATGTTATAGTTTTGTGAACTATGTATTGTCTGATTTTTATAAACATGAAAAAAATCATCTAATAATTTGCTTCCCATTCAGCATGTATGTATTTTCGCTCACTAAGCGTAGGACTAGTGTATACAAATTCATGAAATGCTATTTCATAGAAGAACTGATAACCAAAATAGATTATCATCTTAAATAACTGATCATAAAAATCTGCGTACGACACAATGTTGAACACAACCTTGGCTGATCTCTTTCAGGCCACTGAGATAAAATCTACAAGAAAGCGTAAGGGAAACACCAGCAGTGTGCCCACCTTAAAATCAGGATTGATCGCTAAAACTTTTTCTATAACCTAGATTTCACATTTAACATTTCCCATCTGAATCTCTACCAAAACAAATGCAGAATTAACTTTTTCTATAATGAAACTTGTATCATATTTGTATTTCAGTTCTTCAAAGGTATGTAACTCCAATATTTGGAATTATGGCTGGGTGCGTGTACTGACAGTAAAAGGTCATTTATAATAACATAGCATTAGGAAAAAGCAAGGCAAAATAACTACAGAATAACTGAAGGACTCTTCCATATTAACTGGTAAAGATGCCCAGCAAGAATGTATGAACAATTATTTTTATTGTTCACCTGAGGACAACTTTACATTTATATTAAGAATCCTCATTTTGTGACAGCGGGGAACGTAACTTTATGTAGCACAGAAGTGTTTTTTTTTTTTTAGATTGCTAAAACACTTATTGGTATTGTTTTAATTGTAAGCTTTATACGTTGTTTGAATATGGGTTATCTTAACCTACTGATTGCAGCTACAGCAAAACTTAACATATTGAGGAGATATATATTTCAGCAAAAGGACTTAATTTTTGAAAATGTCAACAAAACCTTCAACGCAAAACCTAGCTCTTCTGAATGAATGTGAATTGACTACACGAGAATCCATAGCTGCAGGAAAAATAAAATAGTTGTGCATCTACCTGTAGTCCTATTTCAAATCATTTTGGCAGAGCTATTTCCTCATTATTTTCACGGGTCTATGAATCCTGCACTGAAGCGGGAATGATTTCAATATAACCAAAACAAAAGAAGATATTTTGTTCTCTCTTTTTCGAAATGGAACACAATTTCCCCTATCACCACCACCACTCACACACAAAAATTCCTTAAAAAACTGAGCAAACCTACAGGGAGCTAAGATTATTTCTGAAACCCCAGAGGAACATGTACTATGGTCTTTAGGCTGCGGGGTTACTTCACCAAAGTGCTCACGGTGCAAATGACTTTACTGCCTGGCCCTCTAGTTGCATGCTCTGGCCACATCAGATACCACCTCCGTTCCACAGTCAGACAACACAGACACACACACTAATACACACCACACCAGCAGTGTTGTTTCCGATTTCGGAGGCCAGCACTGAGCACAGCCCATGCCTACCCCTGCTTTGCTGGGTGTCCTGACCCCAGGAATAAGTGGCACTACCTAATCCTGGCAGATCTGCTCTGCTGCCTGATCCTTCCAGGATTCATAGGCTGGTTCCTCCCCC
>NW_003852498.1:1034912-1041906 GCF_000181295.1 Otolemur garnettii
CCTCCCGGCCCCCGCCTCTAGCGCCTGGGCGGCCTCCGCCTCCTCCCCGCGGAGCCCGCCCCCGGCCTCCCGCCCCGACGTCGGAGCTCCGCGCGCTCATTGGCTGCTGTGCGCGTCACTCGGCGCCAGGTGGTGGCCTCCCGCGGGTCCCGCCTCCCACTCCTCGCGGTTGTCCCCGCCCGCCGCTCTGTTTTCTTCCAGCTGCCAGTCCTTCGGGCCCGCCGCTTGCACCGCCCAGTCCCTGCTCAGGTGTCCCTGTCGCCCGCGGGCTGGGATTAGGGAAGGAGAATGGACAGGGGGTCGCGGCTGGGAGGAGAGGGCCCTACCGTGACACTCCACCCCCACTTGGCCTCCTAACCTGGACCCCGCACACACCCCCGCGCCTCTTTGGCCACCGTGCCTTGTCGGCTGGGTTAAGCCGCAATGTGAGTAGCCAAGTGCGGAGGGTGTCTCCGGGTGTGTGCGTGGCCCGCGAGAGGGCAGGACGAGAGGAGGCGGGGAGAAGAGCGAGGCGGGTGGGGGCGAGAGGAGACCGAGACACGGCGGAGGAAGGAAGAGCGCACAGAGGTCCGCGCCGCGGCGCAGCTGCTGTCGCTGCCGCAGCTGTCCAGGGAGGATCGCCCAAACGGCGACGGATAAACAGTTTACCTTGGGTAAACCAACTCCGACTGTGATGGGATGTACGGTGGTTTATGCTAGTGGAGCTTTTAGGCTTTCGTGGTAGCTATTAGCGTTCTCTCCCTAAGCATGCACACCTTCAGAGAAGGGGGCCGCTGCGGCGTCGCGGGCCAGGAAAGTGGCAGAGTGTGCGAGGCGCTAGGAGACTCGGGAGAGGCTCCATCCAAGGAGGATGGGAACGGAGACCGACAGATCCTGGGCAACTCAAGAGTCACCAGGGGCAGCCTGTAGTTCTCCAAGGAGACATGAAGAGACAGCAGTAACACGGGAGAGAATCGCCTTTCCCTCTTGACACACACGCACGCAGCCACTGCTCGGGACAGGTGACACACATCTTACTTCCCTGCTCCTTCCAATCACCCTACACCCTCTTGGTGCTTCCGATGCCTGCGGGGCCTTGCAACCCATAGCGGTTCCCCACACGTGTGCCTCCGTCGAAAGGAAAGGCAGGGTGCGGGGATCAGGCAACGATAGTAGCCCAAATGCTCATCTCCACCCGGCCTGGCCTGCGACGCCACAGAATCGGAGAAGCAAGCTTCCCTCTAACAAAGGGTCACCTCCACACACTCTCTCCCTGAACAGCATCAGCACCCAAGAGGTCGCTAGAAGAATGGAGCTACTGTAGGAATTTTGGAAAAAGCTGAATAAATTTCTCACCCTCCGACCTCTCTGGTTTATTTCCAAATTTCTTCAGTGTCAGGTTTTTCCTATTCCTTAGTCGGACCACGCCCCAATAAAGAGCCTAATAAATAGGTTTAGGGAGCTGGGAAATAGATGGAGCCAGGAGAAGAATGTGGGGGACAGGGATTAAAGTTCAAACTCGAAAAATTAGTTTCATAACAGATTGATGAGTGTGCTGTAGCATGACTTGAGTGGTGTGGCCTAAAAGGGGTGGAAACGCACACTAGGAGGAGAGCCAGCCTCTGTGGAGGCCTCCTTGCACGAGGGGGATAATGCACTGTGCATCCTGTAGCTCAGAGAGGCTGCCACCAGCCCCAAGAACCTGCAGCTCGACTTACAGCTCCAGGAGAATGTGTGTTAATTAGGCAGGCAACTCATTCAATAAATATGTATTGTGCTCCTTTTATTTATATGCCAGACACTATGGAAGGCAATTTAAGGGGGAAGGTGGGAGAGATGTATTTAAAAATGGTGCGTGCCCTCAATAAAGCTTACAGTCCGGTAGAATTTTCAGAGAACATAAAATCAGGAGCCCTGAAATGTCACTGTAATCTCCTCAGGAAGGGCTTGCTGAAGACAGCTCCTGAGCACAGGCAGAGCTAGTTGCTGAGGCAGATTGGGGAAGTTGGTCCCTGGCCAGATGGCACACAGCAAAGGAAGGATGCCAGGACCTGTGGGTGAAGAGGGCCTGCTTCAGGAAAGACCGGGAAACCATGTCCAGGGATGTTCACTTCCAAAGCCAAGATGTTCTCTCCCACATGTTGCAAAAAGATGAAGTTCCCACCGTTATTTGGACTAACTTTTCACCAGTCATAGGATAAACATCTTTGAACCAGTATCAGAAGGCTTTAAATGTCAGCACCACAGAAAAGTTTTATGATACAGATAGGAAATAAAGGCACACCTTTCAGGCACACCCTTTAGTCCGCTACAAGTCTAGGACACCTCCTAGCTGAGGTATGTGTGGGAAAAAAAGTTATGAATCATCATCACTTTGCAACACATCTCATTATCATCAGAAACTTCTAATGTGTCTATATGATTCCATAACTGTTGCAATACAGAAATTCCTTAACTAAAATTGGTCCCCACTCTAAGAAAAAGAATAGTATGTCAACTGGAGATTTAGTTGTGTTCATATGCCTGGCCATCAAATAGTCAAGTCTTTTTTTATTCAGCTATGCTTTCAGATGTCCTGCTATCTGCTTCTCTTGTTCTTTTTTTTTTTTTTGTCCTGATAAACTGCCCCAGCTGTCTTTGATTATATTACTACTTGCATAAGATGACCTTACAATTGGATTTACATTTTCAAGGATTTACTTCAGTTCTCAAATGCTCACTTTAACAACGTCCTCTCCTTATCCAGAAAAAGTTGAAGAAGAAAATTTGACAAAAGGCAACTTTTCTGTGTACCGCAAAAGTTCCCCTTCCTTAATACATTTCTCTCTGTAATCAATCCACCTAGGGATTCCATTTGCCAGCCTGAGCCTGCTTTCATCTAAGTAGATACATATGACTCATTCTGGTCAATGGACTATGGGCTGAAGCATTGGGTCACCCAGGGGCAAAGGCAGTTACGTAGCAAATATGCATTCTCCCGTCTGTGGACTCTTGTACTGTCGCTGAATTAGGAGCATCTAAAGCTCAGGGGCAAACAAAACACCAGAGAGAAAGAGCTGACTCCCTTAATTACCACACAGGGGAATTCTCCCCACCTACTAAGAAAATCTGCCTTAGACTTTGCCAGAAGAAGAAATATTTATTGTGTTACTCCAGTGGTTCTCAACCTTCCTAATGCTGTGACCCTTTAATACAGTTCCTATTGGTTGTGACCCACAGGTTGAGAACCTCTGTGTTACTCCATTAAAATGTAAGGATACGTTTGCTAGGATAGCTAGTATTACCAAATTGATATACAAAAATTATTATGTTTATTCAAAAAGTAAAATCCTTAGTAAAATCTAGAATTATTGTTTATCAGAAGACTAAAAATATTCTAATTTAATATATGAGTATCAAATCTTAATTTTCTATAACTGAATTATTTATTTACCAGGTTTTGGACACCTGTGTAAGGCACTGTGCTAGATGATACATTAATGTATGCGTTGAAGAATTCAGAGATTTAGTTCTATCATTCAAGAATCTCAAAGCCTTTTAAAATTATTATTTCAAAACCTTAGGGGTACAAAGGTTTTGGTTGCATAGTTTGAGTCAGGGCTATAAATGTACCTATCACCTAGTATTCATTGTACCCCCGAGGTAGGTTTTCATTCCTCCCTCCTTGCCCCTCCACCCTGTGTGCCCATAGGTTAGTTCTAGTTCATTAGAGAGTGTATATATAATATATATATATTTTTTGTAGTTTTTGGCTGGGGCTGGGTTTGAACCTACCACCTCCCCAGCATATGGGACTGGCACCTTATTCCTTTGAGCCACAGGTGCCGCCCTATTAGAGAGTTTATTCAGTGTTTGCTTTTCCATTCTTGAGATACGTCACTTAGGATAATGGTCTTCACCTCCTTCTAAACTGCTGGAAAAGGCATTAATTTATCCTTTTTATGGTTGAATACTAGTCTATGATACATGTAATACAATATCATTACATACATGTAATACATTTTGTTAATCCACTCATGAATTGGTAGGCACTCGAGTTGATTCCAGATCATTGCATTTGTGAATTGGGCTGCCATAGACATTCAAGTGCAAGTGTCTATTTTATAAAATGATTATTTTTCCTATATGGATAGATACCCAGTAGTGGGATTGTTTGATTGAATGGTATGTCTACTTTTTGTTCTTTGAGAAATAGCTTTCTATAGTGGTTGTACCAGCTTACATTCCTGACAACAGTGTAAAAGCATTCTCTCCACCACAACTGTACCAACATCTGTTATTTTTTGACTTTTTAATAAAGCCATCCTAACAGAAGTAAGGTGGTAGCTCACTGTGGCTTTAATTTGCATTTCCCTGATGATCAGTGATGCTGAGCAATTTTTCATATGTCTGTTGGCCACTTGTCCATCTTCTTTTGAAAAATGTCTGTTGATGTCTTTTGCCCACTTTTTAATGGGGTTGGTTGTTTGTTCTCTACCTAATTTGTTGGAGTTCTTTATAGATTCTGGATATCAGTCATTTATAAGATGTGAAGTTTATGAATATTTTCTCCCATATAAGTTCAAAATCTTACATAAGAATTATATGTATTATCTTTGCAACATTTAAGAGTAAGTTCCTACTTCCTCTTGCTCTTGGACAAGACAAATTAATTGACTGTTAGCTTCATCAAAACTAAGACAAATATGTAGGATAAGAAATAAAATCGTGTGGATTTGGAATCATCCCGCATTTAAATGCTCCACACTGCTTACTTCCATTGGTGTAAATTGTAGTAAATGAAAAACATTTTAGTTTCATGTTAAGTGCTCTGCCTGATTCCAGAGACCTTTTTTTTTTTTTTTAAAGGAATAGAAATATACAGTATTTTATATCCTATTTTGAGTACAACCGTCTTTTAAAATTTTGGAACTTCCTTTATTCTTGGATGAACTTATTATGATTTGGACATTAAACGTTGAATAATCACTTCCAATTATGACTCTTCTGAGGCATGCACTTCGTTCTAAGTAGTTGATGGCAGACGGCAGTTATGAGTGAGGTATTCTAAATTAAGACAGTGGAACACAATGCTGAGGAAGCCCCAAAGCACACAGCCAGTGCTGGGAGGACCAGGAGTGTGGACGAGAGCTCGATTCACAATGGAAAAGCTAATTCCTGTGATCTGTTCCCTTCTGACCATGTCCAGCTCTATACTGTTCCTACAGAGTTTCTGTGAAATACGTTATTCTATGTGGTTTTTATTTCAGGTTCAAACTAAAAAGGGCTTTTGTCGTATTTGTAGGAGTTTTATTGCTCTTGAAATTTTACTGAAGCTTTTTTTTTTCAGCGTGTAGAGTCATTTTACCCATTTAGGAAAGTTATGTATCACAGAACACATTTTTATAACAAACATTCAGGTATAAACTTTTCCCATTAAGGATTAAACTATAACTACTGGAATGATATGATAAGTATAACATGGAAAGCTATATTATGAGGCAAGACTATCTCTGATCATTATTCATCTGTACTTAATGAATGAATGCTCATATTTGCTTTATTTATTGTTGTATTTCATCTCATATCCAAGTACTGGGCACAGAGAAGTGCCCAACAAGTTTTGTTAAGTGAATTTTTAAAATATGTTGGTATTTCTCAGGTAAGGTACTAAACTAAGTACCACAATCCTTGCACTCAGGGAAATTTCAATATAAGCAAAAAAATTTTAAAAACATGCATATACATATACATATATTGGAGAGAAGTATTATTTGTCCTTTTCCTTAGGCAGTTTGAATTCTAATTTTATTACTTATTTTGAAATTATGTTGAGGCTAAGTCATAAATGTTTACATTTAATATAACTATAGATGTGCTATTATATTGAAAAATCCAAGAAACATACCTGCTGTAAAATTGCATGTATTCTGGCATTCTGTATTGCAGAATATTTGACCAGAAGTGAGTTGAAACTTACATTTTAAGTGTGTTGAGAACACTTTAATAATAACAATAAAAGGCTTTGTAATCAAACTATAGGTACCACCAAATTGTAGGAAACCGGATAAATCAATTTTGAAGAAAGTTTGTCAGGGCCTTTAAAAACACATTTGCATGTACACAAATCAATACAGTAATCAGAAATGAGTTTCGCCCACCAAAGTCGGCAGAGATATGCTGGAAGCAGACCTTGTCCCTTATTGATTAGAAATTCATGAGTTTGCAAGTAAGTATTCTACTATTAAGATGACGCTTGCACTCTGACTAGTCATCTTTTCACTAACTTCTAATTCGTGAGGTGTTGTTTTGTTATTTTATTTTGTACTCATGGTTAGTGGAAAGCATGTATTCATTAGGTATATATTGAGACTATAACGTGGAAAAAAGCAAAGCTCTGCCCAAATTTGACTATCTTACTACCGTCACCTGCTAGTGAGGAGAGACAGAGGCTAGAAAAAGGACAATAATAAGTAAATCCACATCCACACACGTGAAATATCAACCCGATTATGTGATAAGCATAAACCCCATGCACTGTGTTAAGGGCACCTAGAGAAGTGATAGAAGAAAGGTACTGTAGTCAGCCTCTGTATCCGTGGGTTCTGCATCCGTGGATTCAAAAATATTCAAAAAAGGGGGGAAAAGGAAAGAAAATTACTTCTGTACAGACTTTTTTCCTTGTCATTTCCTAAACAATACAGTATAATAACTATTTGCATAGCATTTGCATTGCATGAGGTATTATAAATAATATAGAGATTATTTAAATTATATGGGAAAATCGGAGACTTGAGCATCTGTGGATTTTGGTATCCTCGGGAGGTCCTGGAACGAATTCCCACAGAGGGGATGACTGTATTTGCCATTGTAGACAGACTATTCTGGGAAAACCTCTCTGAGAAGGTGATACTTGAACAGAGATTTAAGTGAGATGATGAAGGTATCCGTGTAGCTATATGGAAGAGTTCCTGGTAAAAGGAACTAGTTGTGCAGAAGTCCTGAGGGGAGCATCTAGCTGACATTTTTTTTTTTT
>NW_003852498.1:1041926-1042347 GCF_000181295.1 Otolemur garnettii
ATAAACTTTCAAAGAAGGCCAGTATAGCTGGAGCAGAAAGAACTAGAAAGAGCAAGATAAAATAAAGTTGGGGAGATTGTGAAGTCAGATAATACAGGGCCTTGGACACCATAGGAAAGAGTCTGAATTTTACTCTGGGTGAAATGAGCGGAGTTTTATTAGGAAAATGGTATGACAAGACTTAATTGTAAAGAAAACAATCATCCTTTCATAAGAACAGACTCTGGATGTAATGGTGGGGAGAGACTTATTACCATAATCCAAGCTAGAAATAACATGGTTTGGATTACATAGTTTCAAAGGCAGCGATGAGAAGCATACAATTCCAAATATATTTTAAAAGTAGAACTCACAAGATTTGCTGATGGAACAAATACAGGATGTGGACAAATTAAAAAGAGAAGTCAAGGGCAGCGCCTGT
>NW_003852498.1:1042581-1045811 GCF_000181295.1 Otolemur garnettii
CTAAGCCAAGGAGTTGAAAGTTGCTGTGAGCTATGATGCCACAGCACTCCACCAAGGGCAATAAAGTGAGACTCTGTCTCAAAAAAAAAAAGAGAGAAGTCAGGAAGAACTGCAAGGTTTTGTGTATGAGCAAATGAAAGATAAGATTTATCACTTACAGAGAAATGGAACATCAGAAAGGGGCAGAATCTTTTATGGATAAATTTCCAAATTAGCTTTAGATACTTTAATTTTGAGGTACATATGGGAGGGGAAATGTCCTGGAGGCAGTTAGATATATGAGCCTAGAGTTGAAAGAAAAGAGCCACTCGAGGCTGGTGTGTACTGGAAACGATGGACAGAGTAGTATGTTATTTCAGTTAGTGGATAGAAAGGAAAGGAGGGACCAGCAAAACCAAGGGAACAGCTTCTGGAATAAAAGGGTCATGTCTCTGCAGTCGAGCACATGGCACGAATCATGTCAACAAGGCTGATTAAGTGAAATGACAACTAGAGAACTGACTGTTCATATTCACAAAAGAGAACATTCTGGGTGATTTAAAATCATTCCTCTATACCTAACTGAAGTAGCACCTCATTGCTCTCTGCCTCTCAGTACAGATTCAGCTCCTTTTCAGTATTTATCACTGCTTGACGTTTTGTCGTGTTGTGCCCATATGCGTGTCACGTGTGTGATGTGTTTGTCCGTCTTCTGTCATCTAGAAGGAGGGTGTGAGGTTTGACATGAGGGGCTTTGTTCACAGCTGAATCTCCATTGTCTGTATAAGCCTAGCACGTACAAGGTGCTCCACATGATAGGTGCTGAAAAAACAAGTATTTGATTATGATGCTAGTGTGGGTTAGTTGAAATAAGCATTTAAAAGAATTCCTAAGAAAACATAAAAATTGTATGTTTATGGTTTTTTTCAGTGAAAAAAATCAACTCTTACAGAATCAAAAGTTTTTTAAGTTAAAATAATCAACTCTTACTCAGGCCTTTGGGGTGAGAAATGGAATAGGAATTCTGGAGTTTAGTTTTTATCATGAGGTGTGTCTCTCACACTTCTCCACTGTAAGAATAATGACTTTATAAATCTAGGGGTGGGCATAGGATTACTCATTTTTTCTTTCTCCAGATACACAAAGAGTTCTATTATCTGCCAAATCCCAGTTATTTCAAGGTGATAAATTAGGGCAGACATAAGCAATTTTCAGAAAGGAAGTGGCAGGGATGGAGTTATGGTTGGTGAGAAGCAATCCTCCACAGTTTCCCTGTCTCTTTCAGGGTGTTTCTGATGCTCAGCCCAAATCTGGTCTGTTGGGGTAATTGTGCTAGATATGCTTTAGAACAGGGGTCCTCAAACTTTTTAAACAGGAGGCTAGTTCACTGTCCCTCAGACTGCTGAAGGGCTGGACTGCGGGCCCCGGGATGAGTCAGCTGCTAAGCAGAACAGGCAGCAGCAGGAATAACATCTGGAGGCAGGATAAATGTCCTAGGCTGGCTGCATGTGGCCCGAGGCCATAGTTTGAGAATGCCTGCGTTAGAGTGCCTGCCCTGTCCACATACCACCTGTTTTACATAAAATGCCAATCACCTCACCTGCTGAGTGACCATCAGCTCACAGTTTTAACCCCTGAAATCACAGGGGTTTGGACTAGGGTGGAGGAACATCTAACTGGAGAACACATAGGACCCAGTGACTTTTAACTTCTTTAACCTAATTTTCAAAAGAAACTTAGGTTAATTGTGTGCCTTCTGGGAAGAGTTTGATCTTCAAATTCAGAAGGAAAATTGGTGGTTGTTTGAAGGAAGGTAGGACCTGAGGCTAGGAGAATTGCTAGCACATGATTCCTGTGCAAGCAGACCTGTAAACAGAGGGGTAATAGGTCAGATTCAGCAAAGTGGACAGAGCAGAGAAAGTTAACTCCAGCCTGTGTTTCTTTTCGTCCTTCTTAAGGCCTGATTGCTTAATTCTTTCTTCAGAAATATAAACCCCTCAATATCCTTAATTCCTGTTTTCTAGAACTGGTTTGAGTATTATGTTCCTTATAACCAAAAGATCCCTCACTCAAACCTATGGAAGAATAAAAAGCAAACTCCCATTGTCTCTATAGCACGCCCAACACGAAAAATTGAGAAGAGAACGTCAGAACAGGTGGAGAGAGAGAGAGAGACTTCATCTGACTAAGGAGTCGTGGTAAATGTTGGGGCGACTAATTGAACGTAATCCATACCCCTTTCCATGCCACCATCAGGAAGTTTATAGAGAGAGCTGGAGCAAAAATGGAAATTCTCAGGCGCTTAACTAAAGTTTGAAGTTCCTGCAGGTCTGGGCAGCCAGTGCTCAGTGTGCTGACTCAGCATTCTATCCAGCTTGCTGCAATCAGCACAAATACCAACAGGTGCTTCCACAGTCGCCCAGCAGGGCTGGAGAGGGCCAGAGGTGAGCTGGAGGTGAGCCGCAGCAATCAGTGTTTCTGGCCTGAAGGTAACAAGTGCCTTGAAGGACTACACTCATCTGTCCCGTGCCTGGACTCATCATTAGGCCACATCTAATTTCAAGAGGGGCAGAGGTTTCTCCCACATGTCCAAAGTTAGAGATCAAATTTTTTTAAAGGGTAATAATGCAAATCAATGTTTCTAAAACCCCTCTAACCCTGTGAGTGGAACCTCTATGCTACTGTTTAACACCCGGTGACTAGGGCAGGCATCTTATCTCTGTTTCACATACTAAGATAGTTGTGGAATAACTGTAGTATGTGTGTACATGCACATACACACAAACATATTACAACTTCATTAAAAGATAAAGTTCTTGATTTAATTCTCTAGAGTAAAAAATTACTTTTTGTTCCTTAACCACGGCCTGGCCTGAGAATTTCTGTCCTCCCAAATAAACTTATTTCCTAGGTAATTATGAGGAACAGTTAACTAACTAAAGTTGGGATCCTTGGATGCAGACCTTAACATAAAGATATATATAGGCGGCTCGGTGCCTGTGGCTCAAGTGGCTAAGGTGCCTGCCACATACACCTAAGGTGGTGGGTTCGAATCCAGCCTGGGCCTGTCAAAACAACAATGATGGCTGCAACCAAAAAAATAGCCGGCTGTTGTGGTGGGCGCCTGTGGTCCCAGCTACTTGGGAGGCTGAGGCAGGAGACTCGCTTGAGCCTAGGAGTTGGAGGTTGCTGTGAGCTGTAATGCCACAGCACTCTACCTAGGGGAATAGCTCGAGGCTGTGTCTAAAAAA
>NW_003852498.1:1045831-1064739 GCF_000181295.1 Otolemur garnettii
GGCATCACAGCTCACAACAACTTCCAACTCCGGAGCTCAAGCGAGACTTCTGCCTCCACCTCCCAAGTAGCTGGGACCACAGGCGCCCAGCACAACGCCCGGCTATTTTTGGTTGCAGCTGTCATTCTTGTTTGGCAGGTCTGGGCTGGATTCGAACCCACCACCTTAGGTGTATGTGGCTGGCACCTTAGCCACTTGAGCCACAGGTGCAGAGCCAAATCCCAGTTATTTCAAGGTGATAAATTAGGGCAGACATAAGCAATTTTCAGAAAGGAAGTGGCAGGGATGGAGTTATGGTTGGTGAGAAGCAATCCTCCACAGTTTCCCTGTCTCTTTCAGGGTGTTTCTGATGCTCAGCCCAAATCTGGTCTGTTGGGGTAATTGTGCTAGATATGCTTTAGAACAGGGGTCCTCAAACTTTTTAAACAGGAGGCTAGTTCACTGTCCCTCAGACTGCTGAAGGGCTGGACTGCGGGCCCCGGGATGAGTCAGCTGCTAAGCAGAACAGGCAGCAGCAGGAATAACATCTGGAGGCAGGATAAATGTCCTAGGCTGGCTGCATGTGGCCCGAGGCCATAGTTTGAGAATGCCTGCGTTAGAGTGCCTGCCCTGTCCACATACCACCTGTTTTACATAAAATGCCAATCACCTCACCTGCTGAGTGACCATCAGCTCACAGTTTTAACCCCTGAAATCACAGGGGTTTGGACTAGGGTGGAGGAACATCTAACTGGAGAACACATAGGACCCAGTGACTTTTAACTTCTTTAACCTAATTTTCAAAAGAAACTTAGGTTAATTGTGTGCCTTCTGGGAAGAGTTTGATCTTCAAATTCAGAAGGAAAATTGGTGGTTGTTTGAAGGAAGGTAGGACCTGAGGCTAGGAGAATTGCTAGCACATGATTCCTGTGCAAGCAGACCTGTAAACAGAGGGGTAATAGGTCAGATTCAGCAAAGTGGACAGAGCAGAGAAAGTTAACTCCAGCCTGTGTTTCTTTTCGTCCTTCTTAAGGCCTGATTGCTTAATTCTTTCTTCAGAAATATAAACCCCTCAATATCCTTAATTCCTGTTTTCTAGAACTGGTTTGAGTATTATGTTCCTTATAACCAAAAGATCCCTCACTCAAACCTATGGAAGAATAAAAAGCAAACTCCCATTGTCTCTATAGCACGCCCAACACGAAAAATTGAGAAGAGAACGTCAGAACAGGTGGAGAGAGAGAGAGAGACTTCATCTGACTAAGGAGTCGTGGTAAATGTTGGGGCGACTAATTGAACGTAATCCATACCCCTTTCCATGCCACCATCAGGAAGTTTATAGAGAGAGCTGGAGCAAAAATGGAAATTCTCAGGCGCTTAACTAAAGTTTGAAGTTCCTGCAGGTCTGGGCAGCCAGTGCTCAGTGTGCTGACTCAGCATTCTATCCAGCTTGCTGCAATCAGCACAAATACCAACAGGTGCTTCCACAGTCGCCCAGCAGGGCTGGAGAGGGCCAGAGGTGAGCTGGAGGTGAGCCGCAGCAATCAGTGTTTCTGGCCTGAAGGTAACAAGTGCCTTGAAGGACTACACTCATCTGTCCCGTGCCTGGACTCATCATTAGGCCACATCTAATTTCAAGAGGGGCAGAGGTTTCTCCCACATGTCCAAAGTTAGAGATCAAATTTTTTTAAAGGGTAATAATGCAAATCAATGTTTCTAAAACCCCTCTAACCCTGTGAGTGGAACCTCTATGCTACTGTTTAACACCCGGTGACTAGGGCAGGCATCTTATCTCTGTTTCACATACTAAGATAGTTGTGGAATAACTGTAGTATGTGTGTACATGCACATACACACAAACATATTACAACTTCATTAAAAGATAAAGTTCTTGATTTAATTCTCTAGAGTAAAAAATTACTTTTTGTTCCTTAACCACGGCCTGGCCTGAGAATTTCTGTCCTCCCAAATAAACTTATTTCCTAGGTAATTATGAGGAACAGTTAACTAACTAAAGTTGGGATCCTTGGATGCAGACCTTAACATAAAGATATATATAGGCGGCTCGGTGCCTGTGGCTCAAGTGGCTAAGGTGCCTGCCACATACACCTAAGGTGGTGGGTTCGAATCCAGCCTGGGCCTGTCAAAACAACAATGATGGCTGCAACCAAAAAAATAGCCGGCTGTTGTGGTGGGCGCCTGTGGTCCCAGCTACTTGGGAGGCTGAGGCAGGAGACTCGCTTGAGCCTAGGAGTTGGAGGTTGCTGTGAGCTGTAATGCCACAGCACTCTACCTAGGGGAATAGCTCGAGGCTGTGTCTAAAAAAAAAAAAATAGCTACATATAGGCTGGGCACAGTGACTCACACCTGTAATTGCAGCACTTTGCCAGGAGAATCACTTGAGGCCAGGAGTTCAACCTGGGCAATACAAAAAATTTTTTTATTTAAATAGTTTTTTAGAAGATTCACATAAGATCCATTAAAGAAATTATAGGGGAAAACCAGGAGGAAAGTAAAAAAAGTGACAGAAAAGGGAAGGAAGCCAAGCAAGGATCCACAGAGGGTAACTTCGGCTCAATGCTGCAGAGGACCTCTGGGGACTTATAAGTCACAACCCTGAGCTTTACCCAGCAGGGAAGAGGAAGCTGAGTATTTGTCTACCCAAGTCATGGATGAACACTCTCTCAAGGAAATGTGAATTCTTGGATACTTCCTGCTCTCTCCTACATTCAGGCAAAATCCAGAAAAATGTGAGGACAGTGCTCTGAAAGAGATGCAGGTGGAAGGAAGCACATAGGGCAGTGCTGTGCGAGGGAATGGACAGGGTGAGGGGAGGCTCGAGGTGGGGCATGAGAGCACAGGCCAGGCAGGCTCACAGCTCCGGGGTAAACAAGCCACTTAATCACCTCACTGAAGGGCTGCAGTGGAAAGAACTTCATTATCTCTCCTCATGGTCCTTCAGAGCACTCTCCTTCCTCCATCGCCACAATGGACTTGACCATCTTAGGAGTGAGGATGATGGGACTTCATGCGCAGATTACCTCACTCCTTCCCCATTTCCAAAATAACGACCCTTGTATTGCCCGAAATTCTTTTTTTGTGTGTTTTTCTGTTTGTTTTTTGAGGCAGAGTCCTCTGTAGTGTTGTGATGTCCCAGCTTACAACAACCTCAAACTCTTGGGCTTAAGCAATTCTCTTGCCTCAGCCTCCCGAGTAGCGGGGACTATAGGCACTGGCCACAACACCTGTCTATTTTTTGGTTGTAGTTGTCATTGTTGTTTAGCTGGCCTGGGCCAGGTTCAAAACTGTCAGCCTCAGTGCATGTAGTCAGCGCCCTACTCCCTGAGCTATGGGTGCCAAGCCCTGAAATTCTTAAGTGACAGAATATAGTGTTTAATCCTTTTATGGTTGAACTAACTTGAAAATATGCCTAAAACAGGAAGTACATGGACACAACTCAGAGATGAGTCTGTTCCAGGTGTTTGCAGCTAGGCCTTCTGCCTAGCCCGCAAAGGTATTAGTTGTGTGCCAAATGTTTCCTCTGTTCAGAAGCCTCGTTTCAAACATGACTCATCCACATGACTCAACATGATCCCATCTTTAGGCTATAGTTCTTTGGGTCAAGATTGAGAACACATGCCTTCTTTTCCCTCGAGACTTCCATCTTTGGAAAATTAAATTCAGCCTTTCTCCAGAAGACGAGTCATACGTTTATTAAGTCTTCAGCAGCCACATTATTCTACCATATATGTTAGGAAAGCAGAGAAGGGATGAATTGGATGTTCAAAAAAGAATAGAGATAAAAGAGGATTGTTTGTGTTTTATTACCGGATTCCACTTTATTCCCTAGCATGCATGGTGGCTTTGGGGGTCCGAGAGGTCCCACTATATTCCCATCATTCATTAGGAATGCTGAAGTTGGGTTGAATTTCAGTTACAGGCCATCAAAGAGTAATACGTATAAGAATAGTAAATATAAGTAAATAAAAGGCAAAAGTATAGAGTCTGTAAAAATACCAGTTGTTGTCAGAGGTTAGTGGGGAGGGAAAGATGAGTAAGTGGGACACAAAGGATGTTTAGGGCAGTGAAAAAAATCTGCATGGTGCTCTTACGGTGGATACATGTCATTATACCTTTGTCCAAACCCACAGAATGTACAGCACCAAGAGCAACCCCTCCTGTAAACTAGAGACCTTGGTTGGTGATGATGTGTCAGTATAGAGTCATCAGTTGTGGCAAATGTCTTGGGGAACTCCGGTGGGACACTCTGCATGTGTGGGTACAGGGGTATATGACATACCGCCATACTTTCCTCTCAATTTTGCTGTGAACTTGAAAATAAAGTCTTAAAAAATAGTAAGGAAAACTCAAAGTAACAAAATTTCTCAGCTGTGGATTCTGATGGTGAGGAGTCCTGGTTAGAGACCAGTGCAGGTACCTGATCTCCAGGAGTCTGCCTGAATAGGAGGGGGACCCAGAGGCTGGAGTGGTGACCCTTATAGCCCTGGAGATGGAAGAAGGCTTTCCAGAAGTTACTACCATTTCTCTACTACCTGTCTTTGCTCATTCCTTTCATCACAGAATCCTTTGCCCTCCTCTCCTTCATCTGAAATCAGTATGGTGCATTATCCCCCAGTGTGAAATCCTCTGGGGTCCCAAACAAGAAAACAACTTGAGAATTGAGGCTGGGGAAATAGGAGATAGTAAATCCAGAATGGCATCCGTGAAATATTGGAAAGGGCCTCTTCTTAGAGACAGATGGCTAGGCTCCTGTGATTTGATCTGTCTTCTGAAAAACATGTTATACTTATATACGTCAGAATTCAGAGGTGAGATCATAGTTGGGACACATATTTACATATCTATTGAAATTGAAAAACAAAACTACTTTTCATGGAAAAGTCTACTTTAGATTATTGATTTTGTAATAAGGACTGGCTTTGCCAATTATGTTGTTTGGCAGACATTTTCTCCAAACTAAATAAATTCACCTTTCTAATGTTTTGATGAAAAATACTTAACACATAAGTGCAATATACAATTTCCTGAACATTAAAATTGTGTTCAACTATTAAATCTTCCATACAAAACTTAACAAATTATTTACAAAATATTCTCTACATGTTGGCCACCTCTTTGTAAAATTTTGTAATGAATATTTTGTAAGTAAAGGTACATTTAGCTACAACTTCCCATTTTCCCTGTGTATGGCAACTTTAGGGGCAACTTTGGGGACACCTGTAGGATTGGACAGTGAACAGAATGGCTTATGTAGATATTTATTCCATTATAGTCTCATAATATTTGAGTGAATATCTTTTGTCTTAGGTTATCTGAAATGGAAATTCTTTTCAATTCCTTAAGCTCCAGTATATTCTAATTTCATTGTGTCTTTTGTTCATTTCTTGGGTAAGTTGTTGGATTTCCTTTTAGTGATTTTTCCCCATTCCCTTTGATCCCTTCATTGTTTTTGCCACCCATACTCTAAATTTCTTTCCTGTCATTTCCATAATTTCTTTATAGGCAGAATTCTCTGTGGTAGCTACCTCATGATACCTTGGGGACAAGGGGGAGATCTGTTTTGGATTTTCACATTGCTAGCATTTTTTTTTGTTGGTTCCTCCTCATGTGTGTTTTCTTCTTGTTCACTTCCTTCCCTTACTTTTTCCTCTCACTTCCTCCTTCTCTTTAAATTTCCTTGTCTCTGTGCTTGGGTGTTGGAGTGGCCTTCTGTGCTAGTCTTCCACTGCTTCTGACCTCCTCCTTGGCTCCTGGAGTGCCCTGCTGTCCCACTGTGCCCCCTAGAGTGATGGTTCTGGCCAGGACACTCCAACCTCCTCTCCCCGATCTCACCATGAGTAGCTGGTGCATAAATGTCTCTACTCTGCCCTCTTCTTCGCCTCCTAGAATTTTTTTTCAAATGATTATTGAGCATATGCCCTCAGGAGAAGAGGCAGTGAAGGAAGCTGAACAGGATAGGAAATAGAAGCTAAGCAAGTAAGTGGTTTCAGCTGGTCATTAATGGCAGCTTAATCCCACAGAAAAGCTCTGTGCACAAACTGCACCACAGAGTCGGATCTTCTTGATACGAGGGGCTGACATTTCGTACTACTGTCTTTGATGGAGGGTGGAGGTTCCTGTTAGAACAATACCCTGGGAGCAATTCTGTAGGGAATATGGCCATCGTCAATTGATACAGCAGATGGGGCATGGGTGCTCTGAATGGAAAAGGAATTTGGGAGGAGCACCAAGAATGGCTCTACTTTTTGGTTATTGTTGTTGTTTAGAAATAAGGAAACCAAGGCTCAGAATGGTTAATCTTTCCCCAGCATTCTACAGGCAGCAGGGATGGAGTTATGGCATAAATTCAGGCCCCCAGGCAGTGAAGCTCAGGTTTTTCCCATGTCACACTGTTTCATGCCCAGTGTATTATAGTCCATGGGGCTACACAGTTTGATGTGAAATCAGATATATGACTTTGGGCAGGTTACTTCACATATATATAAATCTCAGTGTCTTACTCTGAAAAATGTGAACAATTATAACTACTCAGGGTATTATTGTGAGGATTAAAAACGTACATGTAAAACACTTACTGTGCCTCACATAATGTAAATGCTCCCAAATATTCATTTTCCTTTATTTTATTGTTTACCTATGAAGAGACACATTAAAGTAATGCAGATATACATTGAATATATATGTATATTGGATAGCACATAAATGTATACACATATCACTTACAAGGAACATTGCCAGACTGATTAAGTTTCCTGGAAAGTCTTTCTGGTCCAAGTGGCCAGGACAAAATCTTTAAAATTGACTACTATAACCAGTAATTACTTTCTTTTTTTGAGCCTGTGTGTTTAAATAAAAAGCTGTTGAAGTATAGCAGATACAGAAAAGCACAAAAGTCTTAAGTTATAGTTTAATGAATTATTGTAACTATGGCACAGTCACAAAAATATGTGCATGGAACATTACCCGCAGTCCAGAACCATCTATCTCTCATAAGGGACACCCTACCAATCACTAATCCCTCCCTACCTCCTCAAGGTCACCACTCTCAGGGATTATAATGCCATGCTTCATTTTTTTGCCAGTTTGAAGTTTATGTAAATGAAATCAAATAATATGAACAATATTAACATGTTATATCTGCTTTCTCTCAATTGTTTTATCTGTGTTTTTTGTTCATAGCTCTGTTTCTTTTCATTTTTATGGTTGAATAGTATTACTATATGTGTACATTTATTTAAATATTTGTGATGAACATTTTGGGTTGCTTTCAGTTTTGGACTTTAACCAATAGTACTCTAGTGAATATTATTGAATTTAATATTTGGTATGCCTGTGCATGAATTTCTTTTGATGATAAATATGGAAAACTTCTGACTTACAAGTATAGGAGAACCTCTTTAAGTTGACCACCCAAGGGGCTATAACCTATTGGTCAAGACATGGAGGTGGTCAACATAATGAACTAAGCTTACTACATTGATATGTACCTGTGATGTATGTCCGGTCTATGGAAATTAGGTCAATTTAAGGAAGTGGCTATGTAGGGAGGTGGTCAACTATGGAGGTTCTACTGTATGTTGATGATTAACTTGAATTAATACTGATTTAAACAACTTTCTGAAGTGGCTATAACAATTTACACTCCACTCCTCAGCAATAGACAGCTCTGTTGCTCCAATTTCTCACCAACACTTGGTTTTCTCTGTTTTGTGTCTGCGTTTTGCCCTTCTAGTGGCATACCGCTGCACTCCTACCACAAGTAGGTTTCCACCTTCTGTTTCCCTGGTGTGTAATGGTATTGAGCACCTTTTCATGTGATCAATGGCCATTTGGTGTCCCTTGTTGTTATTGACTTTGTAGATCCATTTCCATACTTTTATTGGGTTGTCTTTTTCTCAATAGTTGTTGGAATTTCTCTGTATGTTTTGGATAACAGCCTTTGTTGGCTTTATTTTCTCCCCTCCATAAGTTGATGGGTACTCTCTCAGCAGTGTTGTTTGATTCAGAGAAATTCTGGATTTTAAAGTAATCCAGTTTGTCCTTCTGACTCTTATGGTCAGCACATTTGTGTTTTAAAAAATCTTTGCTGGTGCAATGGCTCACTTCTGAAATCCTAGCACTCTGGGAGGCCAATGTGGGAGGATCAGCTCAGCAGCTGGAGACCAGCCTGAAAAAGTAGCCAAGCATTGTTGTGGCAACCCTGTAGTCCCAGCTACTTGAGAGACTGAGGCAGGAGGATCGCTTGGATCCAGGGGTTTGAGGATGCTGTGAGCTAAGAAGATGCCACAGCATTCTAGCCTGGGCAACAGAATGAGACTCTGTCTCAAAACAACAACAATGAAAAAAAAAAAAAACCAAAAAACCTCCCTCTGAAAAAACAAACCAAAAAAACCCAATAAAATTTTAAAAAATTCTTTGTTCACTCCATATCATAGGTATGTGCTGCTGTGTTATCGTCAATATGCTTTATACTTTTACTTTTCCTATTTATTTGTACAAACCACAGCAATTGATTTGTATTTATTGTGTGAGGTAGTAAAGCTTATTTTTTCCATGTGGAAATCCAATTAATGTGACACTATTAGTGAAAAGACCGTCCTTTTGCCATTGTTCTGCAGTGCCCCATTAGACGTAAAGCAAGTATTCATATACCCTCAGGTGTGTTTCTGAACACTCTATTTTCACCCATTGTTCTAGTCATCTATCCTTGTGCTAATACTACTCTTTATTATTGTGACTCTAATTATTTTGGTATCAAATACAGGAGGATCTCTCTATTTTTAAGGTTGCTTGGTTATTTGCATTTCAATCTATCAAAAAAATCCACTGGTTTAAAAAATACAGTTAGATAGAAGCAAGTATCTATTACAGTATTTGATAGAACAGTAGGGAAATTTTAGTTAACAATTACTTATTATATATTTCAAAATAACTACATGAGAATTGTGATGTTCCCATCACTAAGGAAAATAAATATTTGAAGTGATGAATATTCCAATCACTCTGATTTGATCATTACCCGTTGTGTACATCAAAATATCACAGGTACCCCAAAATAAATATAGCTATGATATATCAATAAAAAAGTACATAAATAGAAAAAAATGAAAAAGAAACCACTGGGATTTTTATTACCATTGCATTCAATTTTTAGGTTAAATTAGGGGAAATGGCATCTTTACAATATTAAAATTTTCAATTCATGTACATACAATATTTTTCCATTTAGGTAGGTCTTTCATTTCTGTCAATATTGCCTTGTAGTTTTCCGGGGAAGACATATTGTATGTATTTCCTAGGATTTTTTGTGAATAAGATTTGTCAAATATTCTGAAAACCAGGTATATATTTAAGAAAGAATTAACTAACTTGGGAATTAACTCTGGTTTTCTGTGAAGGCCAAAGTCTTCAGGCTGATCTAATGCTTATTTGCATATAGGCATAGATAATATGATTCTGTGAATGTGCTAATTTTGTGAGATATTTTAGTTTTCTGTAGTAATAACTTCAATGAATTGCAGTTCAGTATTAATGCCTCGGATCATATGAGAAGCTTCCAGGAAAAATCATACGAAGTACATTTCATGTATGCAGTCTATCACATTTAATTTATTTTAAGTGAGAATTTATTTATGCAATAATTGGCATCTACAATTTAGTAAAAGGATAATATTGTTTTTGTAATGAAACGATATACCACTGTATAAGTCAGGGTCCCTTTAGGAAACGGTGAACTTAATTTGAGTGATTTGAAGAGAACTTAATAGTGTAGGCAGGGTGAGTGCTCTATGCTGCAGCTAATAGCTGCAGTACATTATTACCATTCCCGCAACTACAATGATAAGAGGGAGTAATCACTGAGCCTTAAGAAGTAGGACTGCCTGAAGGCACTGTGACTTTCAGAGAAGACACACAGTCAGTTTGCATAAAGCCTGTAAGAAAGGAGCTCTTCTGGCTGTTTCTTGTGATCCCATTGACCTGACCCAAACAGAAGCCACAGATCAAGAGAACATTTGAAACACTTCATACATTCCAGCTTCCAGGGGATACGGAGCAAAGCAGAGAAGAAGGTAGGATGGTTCTGGAGGGCCAAATAGAAGATATCCAATATAATACTGTCATAACTCAAGAAAAACTTTAAAATCCTATTTTCTTTGACTTCCGGGAAGCTAAGAGACAAATCTTACAGCCAGTGTCATTATCAACAGTACATCTAAAACTTTTACATATAACTTCACCTTCTTCTGTGTAATTCTTGCAGTTGATGTCCCCCTGAAATTGCAGTTGCCCACCTGTACTAATCACCCAATTGCTGTGCTTGTTGACTAATAATGCTTTACCATGGCCTTTCTCCAGATAATGGTTCCTGGTTAATAGGGAGCTTCTTTCACAGGTGGTTCCCTCTCCTTCCCCTTTCCTTCAAGATGTTAACCAATGGCAGATAGAGCAGTACAATGGCCAATCCACTTGCAATAAGGTAGAGCTATCTCTGTGGCACAATTAATCCTGTGGAATTTCTCCAAGGGATTGAAGTTCTTTTACTACTGTATTATTTCTTTTTAGTTTTTTCCCCTACTATGTTCTGTTTCTTTCACTCTGCTTGTCTTAAAAGTACTTCCCCAATAAATTAGCAAGATAAAAACCTTTGTCTTAGGCTCTACCTCTAAGATACCTGCCATATTACTAAGTCCTACCTAATACAGACCATAAAGGAAGAAATAAACCAAACTTTGTTCACAGATGACATGATTCCCTATTAGAAAATGGTAGAAAATTGACAGGAATAAAAAAAAAAAAACTTATGGCACTAAAATCACTTACAGCAAGATTGCAGAATCCAAGGTTAATATATAAAGGTCAATAGCTTTCCTGCATTATAGCAATGAACAAGTGGAATTTGAAACTTAAAATACAAATTATTTTCATCATCATCCCCATTTACTTAGGTGTAAATGGAACAAAATAAATAGAAGACCTGTGTGCTGACCTACAAAACTCTGATTTAAAAAAAAAAAAAAGCCAAAGAAGAACTAAATACATGGAAAGAAGTTCCTGGTTCTCAGATAGGAAGACGCAATATGTCAAGATGTCAGTTTTTCCCAAATTAACCTGTAGAATCTATAAAACCTCAATCATAATCTCCGGTGATAGGATATCTCTGTACCTTCCTTTAAATTTTGCTGTGAATTTAAAACTGCTCTAAAAAATAAGTCTAAGGGAATTTTTATAACTGAAATGTACAATAATTAAATTTTAGAACTCAGCAGATGAGTTTAAGTCTGATTAGCACCAACAACGTAAGGATTAGTGAACTGAAGCACTAAGAGACAAAATATAGACGAACACGGGAAAGAGACACAAGGACACATCGTCAAAAGGTCTGATATGTATGCAATTTAAGTCTAGAAAAAGAGGAGGGAAAATTGGGGGAAGAATCAATATTTAAAGATGTGATTATTGAAAATTCATAAAACTGGTGAAAACCCTACTATTACGTATTTAACATACACCACAAAAAAGCAGGATAGATACTAAGAATATCACATGTAAAACATTGCAACTAACTTCCTGAAAATCAAAAGAAAAAATTCTTTTTGTTGTTGTTGTTTACAGCAGCTTTATTCATAATCGCAAAAACATGAAGGCACTGAGACGCCTTCAGCTGCGCCCCGGGCAGCAAGGGGTGGTGCTGAGAAGACATGCGCAGTGAAGCCGTGAAAGACGCGGGAAAGTCCACGCGTTACCGTGAAGAAAAGCCTGAGAGGCCGCGCTGGGGCTGGGGAGACTCTAGCTACCTGACGGTCCCGAAAAGGCAAACCCGGGAAAAATCCGCAGTCACCAGGGGTTCACAGGACGGCGGAGGATGAACAGGTAGGCACAGAGGTCTTTCAGGGCAGAAAACTGCTATTTGGCACCACAGCACTACGTGCTGAGCCAGAGAGCGCGCGTCCTCACAGGCTCCTCAGACCCAGCAGAGCACACAACCACCAAAAGAAAAAATTCTTAAAATCTGACAATAAAATCCCCCAAAAGATTTTAGAATGTACTTACCCGGTTGAGTCTAAAATGTATATGGAAATGCAAAATTTCAAAAGTAGTCCAGACATTCATGAAGGGGGGAAAAGATGAAAGGATTCACATTACTGGATTTTAAGACTTGTAAAGTCACATTAACTTACACAGAAAAATTGATTCAAGAAGAATCAAATAATCAAGTTGAACAAGAAGAGAGCCCATAAAATAACCTGCCATTATAGAGATATTGACTGTGACAATGGTGACATGAAAGAAGCATGAAGAAAGTTGTTTTTCAATGAGTTGTAATGGACATTTGAATAAACATTATAGAAAACACCTTGAATGCTTACCTCACAACAGACGCAAAAATCATTCTCACATAGTGTGTAGGTATTACTATGAAAGTAACAATCATTAACTTGCAAAAGGCTTTAGGAAAAATCTCTTGAGGACTCTGAATGGAGAGAACAATTTTTAAACAAGACACAAATCCATTAACAGGTGCTGTGAAGAAAGTGACACAAAGAGTAGGAGAAGATATTTGCTACAAATATAACTAGTAAGAAAAATATAGATGAACCAGTAGAAAAATACATGAGAGATTTTAACAGGCACTTAAAAGTTTAGAATAATCAAGTGGGCAATGCACATATGAAAAGGTTCTCTACCACATTAGTCATAAGGGAAATTTGAATTGTAATTAGGAGATTCATCTATATTTACAGGAAAGATTAAGGCCTCATAAAGCCTGTAATGGAGAGGATGAGGACTAAATTACACAATTGTGAAAAGAGCAATACAAGGACTTCGGGAAACTATTTAGCATTACTTTACTAAACTAAGAATGTACATGTTCTTAAAGACCAGCATTTCATATCTGTGTTTATATTCAATAGATCTATGTCCATGAAAAGATCAGTGCAAACAATATTCTTGGCTGCCTTAGTTTGTATTTGCTAATGGAAATCACCCAAATGTCCACTAAAACACAGGGCAGGCAAAATTTGATATATTCATAGAGCAGAGCATGACAATGAATACTAATGAAACTCACCTAAGAACAACTTTAAAAAGAAAATATCTGTGAGCAAACTTCGAGCTAACACCTGAAATCTGACCCCACCTGGAAGCTAGGCTTCGCTTTGCTACAGAGTGGGGTGGGGTGGGGGAGTGTTGTGCTTCCACCTAGGATGTAGAAAGCTGGACAAAAAGAGTATCGCTTTTACCTAATATCAAGAAAAAGTTACATAAACTACATTATCTTAATTTTTCTTAAACTCAACATACAGCTGAAATTAAGGGCAGCCAACTAGCCTGAAATCTAGAGGGTGGTAGGTACTTCAAGGACAGATGGTGTGAGAGCAGTGAGACTAGCTTTCAGATTTAGTTCTAGATTCTGCATAGACAACATTGGGGTGTAGTGTTGGGCAAAAAGCCATTTAAAGCTCATTTTCCTTAGAGCAAGTTCCTTCTTTCAAATTTTGAGATTTCTTTAAATTTTTCTTTTTTTCATCTCACCAAAAGATGGGCTTTTAAAATGTACTTTTCCTGAATTTATAATTGTTGTGTTATAAGCAAAAGACTTAGGCCAATATAAGCAACTCTATAGCTATTGGAAATTTGCAATTAAATTTTTGTCATGATGGTATAGCAAGAAACTTTGCTAAGCTTTCTTGTTTTTCTAGTAATTTTCAGAATGCTTTGTAAGAAAATGTGTAATGCATAATTTCTAAGAACGACAATAATTATTTTTCCTGTTGTTTGATCTTCATGACTTCATTTTAAATTTTGTTTTCATATTACATTGGCCAGAACCTCTGGGAAAAATTGTAAACAGAATCACTGAGAACAGATAGTCTTTCTTGTTTCTGATTAGAAAAAAAAATTCTAAGTTTATAGCATTAAATATCATGTATGCTGGAAAATTTGGTAGATATTGTTTATTCAGTGATGGAAATTTCCTTCTATTCTTAGTTTAAGAATTTGTTTATTTTAAATTTATTGTCATATATGAAGTATTGAAGTTTATCAAATACTTAATCTTCATCTTTTTGATATTTGTATATTTTTCTCTCTGAAAATACTCTTGGAAGAATATGTTCCAGCTCCATACAGGTAAACATGTAAGAGGTAAAGTCCCCATCTTTTTTTAAGGCTGCATAATATTCCATGGTGTACACATACCACAATTTATTGATCCATTCGTGGGTTGATGGGCACTTGGGCTTCTTCCATGACTTATCAATTATGAATTGGGCTGCAGTAAACATTCTGGACTTATACTTTTTTAGACAACTAATTTTATAATCTCTTGCTAGTTTATTTGTGTTTATTGTGATATGAATTGCACCAGAATTTCTATTCTTATTTTTCACTTTCTATTTATCTGTACTTCTATATTCATTTGTTATTTTATTCCAATTTCCTTTGGATTAATCAAGTTTTATTTATTCCTCCTTTCCCTCCTTGTTCTGGTTAAAGAGGTTATGCATTCTCTTCCTATTCTTCTATTCACTTATCCTTGAAATATTAGTATAAAGAGACAGCAAATTAATTGGTCTCTTGAACACAAAAGGGCTTTTGAATTCATTAACTGGGATTACCCTTGCATTCTGCCTAATGTTTTTTTTAAAAAATCCAGTATTTATTATTAGTATGTATGTATTGTCCTAGTTACTGTGTATGTGTAAAAACATACAATGCTTGTGTTCATTCATAATTACTAATTATTTATCTTTACTGCATTTCAGTTCTTTATTCTGGGTTCAATATTTTGAGGCCTAAATTTCATTTTTATAGGTTTGTTCATTCTAAAGTCTTCATTTTTCTCTGAAAATGTCTTTATTTAATCTCTATTTTTATGATAATATAGCTAGGTATAAAATACTAATTTAGTAGTTATTTTATTTTTGGATTTTGACAATATCACACTGTTTGTGGTTTCGATGTTGCTGTTGAAAATATTAATTTAATTTTTTTTTTTTTTAAGAGAAACACTGACTTCTATTCTCCTGGATTTTGTGTTTCTAGATGGCTGTTCCCAAACTTTGTGCTGGAATAAACTCTACATTTAATCATTAAAAAAAAAAGAGAGAGATAGAGTCTTGCTTTGTTGCCCTCAGTGGAGTGCTGTGCTGTCACAGCTCACAGCAACCTCCAGCTCTTATGCTTAGGCAATTCTCTTGCCTCAGCCTCCCAAGTAGCTGGGACTACAGGTGTCTGCCACAACACCTGGATATTTTTTGTTACAGTTTGGCCATGGCTGGGTTTGAACCCGCCACCCTTGGTATGTGGGGCCAGCACCCTACTCACTGAGCCACAGGTGCTGCCCAAACATTTTCTAATTTTAATTGTCATTTATTTATTGAAAATCTGCCTTTTTCTCTTTGTCTTTAAAGTCTTCTCTTTGTCATTGGTGATTAGTACTTTCACTACAAGGTATTTACGTTGTAGAAAGAATTTGATTTTACAAATCTACATTGCTCTTATTGGATTTTTTCCCCGTGGAATCATGACTTTTAGTGTTTTTTGAAAATTCTTGGCAATTTCCCCCAATTGCCTTCCCCCAATCTCCTTTCCTCTCTTCTTTTATGCCTAATCAGATACACGTTGTTTCTTTCATTTTATGTTGCCTTTTATCCTTCCTATTTTCTATTTTTTCCTTATTGTGCTGCATTTTTGCATAATTTCTCCAGATATATACTCTACTTCATTAAACTTTTTCTTTCTTTTTTTTTAAATTAAGTCATAGCTGTGTACATTAATACTATCATGGGGTACAGAGTGCTGTTTCTATATACAATTTGAAATACTTTCATCCAACTGGTTAACATAGCCTTCATGTCATTTTCTTAGTTATTGTGTTAAGACATTTGTATTCTACATTTAGAGAGATTCACATGTACCCTCATAGGATGCACCATAGGCATGATCCCATCAATCACCCTCCCTCCACCCATCCTTCCCCCTCCCCTCCCCACCCTCTCCCCTTTCCCCAAATTCTTGGGCTAAAATTGAGTTATAGCTTTCCTATGAAAGCTATAAATTAGTTTCATAGTAGGGCTGAGTACATGGGATACTTTTTCTTCCATTCTTGAGATACTCTGCTAAGAAGAATATTTTCCATCTGTTTTTTTAACCTAATCTTTACCTTTTTGTTAATCATTATATTTCTTTTTCTAATAATTTATTTGTTTGTTATTCGAAACTGCCTGGTCTTTTGAACAAAATCTTGGTTTCCACGTGTTTAGTTTTTGTTCTCTCTCTGCTATCATTTTCAATATTACTATACGACATACCCAAGTCTCTCATTTGAGTGTTTGGCATTAGGAGACTATTTTTGCCATTCTTTTGTTTTCTCTTGGCTTTGGCTTATTGTGGTTTTTTTTTCCTTATGTGTTTTATAACTTGGACTGAGAAATGATGTTCAGCCAGCCTTCTCTGTTAGAATCCTGGAGGATGGCTTGATGACTTGTCTCTACAGAGAAGTTTTGGGATTGCAACTGCCAGGCTTTTTAATTTACACTTTGGAAAACACGTTTTGTATTAAGTTTCTAGACTGTGAAAAACGGTAAATTTAAATCCCAAATCCTATTCAGTCAGGATGTAGGGTACATTTTCAAGTGAGATTGTGTATGCATGCACGTGCACGGGGTGTGTGTCTGTATATTTTTTTACCCAGAATGGAGCTAAGGATGATACAAAGTTCCTTTGTCATCTCCATTTTCGAGTGTGGAGATTTTAATGAAGTTCACACTTTCCTGGTGGATGATGTCCTTCAAGGGTCAAAGTTGTCTGAGTCATATTCATTCCAACTCATCAACTCACAGGTGCCCAGGGCTGCCTGTGGCCTTTAAAGGCCAAGCCTCTTGATTACTCAGCCCAGAAAAGCCTCTAGGACTGCCAGATCACCAGGGCCTGATTATAACACTGGTTTTCAATTTCTCCTTTTTTTGGAGACACCAGGGTTCCTTTGTTACTTGTGAATGCAAATATTTATGTGAAAAGAGTTTATCCAGGATTTTGACAGATTTGTCTCAAGAGGTTTTCTTTATTTTCTTTTTTTTTTTCACTGTCAAATATACAAAATTACTGGAAAGAAAAGCTGACCTCAAAACTCTTCAGTGTAAAACCATAGAGTAGGTTTTGCAGTAGCTGATGATCACTTCTGAGAAATACAAAGTGTTGCTCGGTCAAGAAAATGGCTTAATATATTAAACCGTATGAGACTATGTTAAACAATCTATTGTTTTCATTGGCTAGTATTAAATAATAACACAGTATGATTTATGAAAAACATCACACTGCTCAAAATGGTTTAGCACCTCCAAGACCTTTTATTTGCATGGGTTATAGCTATCATGGTGTACAATATTATAATTAATACTAAAAAATCTTAAAAGATTTTATTTAGTAATTTACTTAATAATAGCTGTAATAAACTCATTACATGTTAACATAAAATGTTTTATGATACTTAAATGTATTTTTCAGAATACAGAACAGTGAGAAAAGCAGCACTGTGTTATGCATTTGCAGACCTTCTTAATGTCTGGCTTAATGAAAAAGAGCTGGATTCTCATATGTTTCTGTGATTGAATGCATTGCAATATTTGGTTGAATTATATAAAGAAAACACAGACTCACAAAAAAGCATGTAGTTGGAAAATGGAGGAGTATTTTTTAATATATTTTTCAGATAACTATGGATATTCTTTTTAAATTCAGCATCTTTCTAACCAGCAAAATTCAGGAAGGTATGGCCAAGCACTTGGCTACCTACTTGGAATAGAATGGAATGGCGGGACTAGAGATAGGATAGCATTGCACTGTGTGTCCCTACAGTCCTTTAGGCATAGACACACAGATACCTTGTAAGGTGCTTCTTCACCTCAAATCTCCTTTGGTCTTTTCCCATTCTCTTCCTTAACTTTCTTCTCTCTGAAAATTAGCAAAGTTTCAGAGAAAACCAGAACAGAGAATCCAGTTTGGATAGAACACTGATGGAAGAAGTTACAGAGAGAAGAAACGAGAGATGGTAACAAGAGGGGTCTAGACTACATTGCTATAGAACAGAAAATAGGGCGTAGTGGGGAGATCTCAAAGATAAGAGGCAAGATCTCAAAGACAGCAGAGAAAAAAGACAGGAGATAGGCACAAATTCCCAGAGAATAGAGGACTGGGTAGGACAGGGGTAGAGGACTGAGGTGACTATAAAAGAGTTTCTCTTTGTCTTTGTCCGAAAGAGAGCTACTTTATAGAACAGAGAAAATGATAATATCAGAAAATACAGTAGACCCTCCATAGCTGACCACCTCCTTAGGTTGATCTAATTTTTATAGACTGGACAAGCTCCATGTGTGTGTATCAGTACAATAGGCCTAGTTCCTTGTGTTGACCACCTTTGCATGTTGACCGGTTTGTCACAGCCCCATGGTTGGTCAACTTACAGAGATTCTACTGTAGTTCACATGGTATACCAGCCGTCATTTTGTTGGTGATAGAGGCTCCGGAAGACTGGTGGTCATCCACAGCTGTGATACATTCACCTCCCTGCAGTGTTTGCACATCTGCTAACAACCCCACCTCCTATTTTTCCTTCAAAAAATCTATCTTGTGATCATCATAGTGGTATCAAAGATTCCTTTGAAGGTTTTCAAAGCTTTTTGTGATATTCAGAATTTAATAGTAGAAAAATGTATTTATTTTGTGAAAAAAACAACTTTAAAATCTTGTATTCAATATTTGCTAATTTCATGTTTAAGAAATTCCCATCTCCTTCTATTATCTTATTTTTTTATAAGTAGAAAAGTTTTATCTTTAGGGTCTATCTAACTCACCCATTCTGCTGTCCTCTTAGTGGTTTCTGATTTCCATGGTTTTTTTTTTTT
>NW_003852498.1:1064928-1071569 GCF_000181295.1 Otolemur garnettii
AGGCTGAGGCAGGAGATTCGCTTGAGCCCAGGAGTTGGAGGTTGCCGTGAGCTGTAATGCCATGGCACTCTACCCAGGGGGACAGCTTGAGGCTCTGTCTAAAAAAAAACAAAAAATTTTAATGCCTTTGTTTTCTTTTCAGAATAAACAATTTTTGATTTTTTTCTCTGAGACTTGACAGAAGACCAATGTCTTTTAAAAAGTGTTTATAATGATTGCCTAGGCCTTTATGTAGATTGTTGCTGCTCCAAGTTTTTGCCATTCAATAAGTGAAGTTTGTATTATTCTTCCTGGATTATGTTATATATAAAGTCATTTGCCATTTTTATGCCCTCTCATACCAAAGCAATTTCTGCAGTTTATATCCTTTAGTTTATAATTTCACTGTAATAAAAAGTTTACACCATTTATAGACTTGGGGATTTGGCTATGAACTACTTCTTTCAAAGTATTTATAAACCTATAAAAGAACACTTCAGAGATTAGTTTATTTATCATTATCTTTTACTTCTTATTCAAGGCCATTGTAAATCCATGGCTCTGATCACTTGGTGACTCAATGTATTTTAATGCTTGATGCAGAAAAATATCTGAAATTCTAAATAGTTTATAAGTACTGGTACTTATTTTTCTCATATTATTGGAAATAATCACCAGTTTTCTTAAAGAAACCGTGTAAGCTTTTGTGATACATATAAAAATTACCTTATAATTTCGATGTTCTAATCCTTTACTTTAAATTCTAACAATCTCTTTGAAATGGAAGAAAGAGTTAGTAATTGGTGGTTCTCAAATTCCCTCTGGAGCCCTTGTTTAAAATGATTATTACATTGGAAAATCACCAGCCGTCTTGTGTAAAAGAGTGAACATTCTGGGAAATAGTCCACAATTACACACCTTGAATTTTTCCAGTCATATAGGTCAGTAACATCCAGGACAATTATTTATATTTTCTTAGTGATGTGGTCTGGAATAACATGTACTTTTACTTTTATGCTTTAGAAATTCTGAAGTATCAATTTTTAAAACAATTTGGAATAAGAAAATCCCTAAACTTTTCCCCAGTAAAGATCTAGACAAATAATTTATTATTATCTAGCTATTCTCCTTTTTCAACTCCAAAATTCTCCTTTTATACCAGGGTCCTTAAGTAATTCCATGGATTTCCTACCTGAATTTCTCTTTATCACATTATTTTATCCTAACTTGTTTATAATTGTGAATATTTCAGTCAAATGTGGAAGTAAAATTACCCTATGCAACCATCATATGAGATGCAATGGTCTATGAGGGTCAGGGCAGGAACCTCAGACATCCCCTACCTTCCCACTTCTTACTGTTTAATATTGCTAATGCCTTCTCAGATGATAGCTTCAAGGAACAATATCACATATGAATCACTGAGGGAGGATTATAAACTTGCAGTGAGGGAGAACTCAACTTTTTTTTTTTTTCTTTTTGCGGGCCTGGGCTAGGTTTGAACCCACCAGTCCTGGTGCATGTGGCCAGCACCCTAACCACTGAGAACTCATTTTTTTAAAAGGCAGTTTTAAGCACAAAAAAGGAGAGAATCCAGGCAGAGTTACAATATTAATTTTCAAAGTGTGGTTCCCAGATCAGCAAGACACCATTTGGGAACTTGTCAAATTATATAAAAATATAAATTTTTAGGTCCTCTCCATTTCAGACTGCTGAATCAAATACTCCACGAGCGAGATACTGAAATTCGCATTTTAACCATCCCCTCCATGGATTCTAATGCCCACTAGAATTTGAAAACCACTGCATTAGAGACTTGGAGTTGTTGATCAAAGGACATGTAATATCCTGAATTAGAACTTCACGAACATGATAGAAATTGAAGGACTAAAGATTGAAGACTTTTAAGAATCTCCTGGGTGCTGCTGCTGCTGCTGCTTTTTAAAGTACATTTGATTGCATAGCCACTGATAAAATCTAGGAGTGCTCATACAAGGAGGTGCCAGGAAAAACAGGCTAAATGGGGTGACCTTGACAAGTTTGGCCCAACACTGAGGGAGCTTGACTCGTCTTGGCTTTAAAATTAGGAATCTTGATGGCTAACACAAAGAAAGACCTTATCCTGAGTCCAGGATTTTGAGAAAGGTGATCTGACAAGAAAGGTCAGTAAATAAAGAAAAGAGAGAGTATAAAGCTTTAAGCTTATGCCAGGTTAGGTTGCATGGTTTGAGACTTCATTGTATACGATATCTCAATGCTCTGAAGAAATTTACGGAAGAAATAGACATACACTTGAACATTCCAGAAGGCATACCAGGTAGACACAATGAGACAAACTGTACTCTTAAAAGAGAGAGAGAGGCCTAGCTTGTGTCAACGGAACTCAGCTTAGAAAATCTATAGTTCGGGAACTGCTGTGTGACCTTGGCCATGTTAAAATCTTTGTTCACCAGTTTTCTCATATCTAAAATGTGGATAAAGATAGAATCTCTGTTACAGAACTCTTCTGAACATTAAATGACTGAAGATTTACAAGGTGCCCAGAAGAGTGACTGATACATGATAAAACTTAATAAATTCTTTATTCTTTGCATCTTTTTCTTCTCTTTCTTATTATCATTATTACCACATCTGCCTCATTCATCTTTTCTGGTGAATGGAGAAACAATGGGGGGGGGGAAATTATGGGGATATCAGGATAATGAAAAATTCTTTAAGATGGAGAAAATTTGCCAAAATAATGAATACTTATGTCAAATATTTTCACATAAAGAAACTAAAAATCCTCTTACTTTATGACTGAATTCCAGAGGATAAATAATTAATGCACAGCTATCATTATTAGAGTTGCTTTCAGAAATGTCGAGGTGGTAATGTTTTAATGGCATATGGGAAAAGTGGCAAGGTCAGTGTTAGGTCACTTTCTTTTGGCTTCTCTTCGGCCACTTACAGACTCACAGTTCAGAGCTTCCCTCCAATCATCATGGTGAGGCCACTGAAAAAAATAAAGTGTTGTTCTCGGGAGCACTTTTTGGTTCTGTTTTACTTTTTTGTTCATTCTTTTAAGCAGAGTCATCAATGTATCAGTCTGCCGCAAGAAAAGACTTTGTAAAGTCATTTCTGCAATCACCAGATTATGAGACTATAGTGTCACGGAGTAAGAGACAGAGGAAGAGGTTTTTTTGTTTGTTTATTTTTTGTTTTTGAAATTTTTGTACCAATCTTTTAATGTATCCATATGTATTATTGAAGTTATTTGACTTAATTTCTAGTAACATAGATTTATTGTCACCAAATAACATTTGGGATTTTTTTCTTATTTTTATTTATTGATATCTTTTATTTGTTCTATTCAGAAATACATATAATCGAAAAATGACAAGCTAATCACTTCAATAAGCATATTTATAACTCTAGTTTCTCTCTCACACATACACTCAGGTTCACGTACGTATACATATATTATTGGTGAATTTTTGGTAGTAATTTTGATTTGCGTGAATTTTCATGTTATTTTCAAAACACTATACATTTGAAATAGCAAAATAAAAGTCTCTGAAAAATTATAAATCAGTTAGAAATTTTCAGGCTTTACTAGGTTCTCAAAAACTGTACCTTTAAAAATGATTTTCAGCATTTTTTGTCTTTAAGAGAAGCACATGCCTGATGCATTGTTAGGGAGAATCTCCCTGTTGCTTTAGTGAAAGCAAAGCATAGAGGGAAGGTACATAGGTCCTTTTTACACAAACACCACTGTTGTCTTACCCAGTGTTTGAAGCCAGTAATATTTACCTTGTACACTTTGTACAGCAATGAAATGAATAAATGGCCTTTTCAAAAGTGACATCATGCATTCTTCTTCTGTACATTGTAACCTACCTAGCCACAAAGTATCATAGCCTTTTAGCCACAAGTACTCTTCTTGTTGAGGCCTAGACATTTTTATTGATTAAATAGTCTGCGCCAATAAATTAAGTAACAATATTTAACTAAGATCCTCAGCGTACCTTATTGTCAATTAGAATCTAACATAACCAACAGTAGAAAATTCAGTAGATCTTTCTATTTCCTAAATGAATTATTTTGTACTTCAAAGTTTATGTGGAAGTAGAGTAGTAATCAAAAAATCCACCCTAATAGATCTACATTTATCCAACTGATATGAGCAAAGCTCCCAAAAGTTTGGGGGAAGAATTTTGAGAGATTCATAATGACTTGGCTGTGAGAGGGAGGACAGGTTTTACTTCTTGTTAGTCATGTTATAATGTAAGCAGAAGCCTGAGCCCACAAGGCCCACAGTCAAGAAACTGTGGTCTGTTTCTCTTTCTAAAGGGAGGCCCATGAGAGTGGAAGTGTTCAAGAGTCTTTAAGTAATCTGATGAAAAAAAATAGGTGGGGAAGGGGTAACATCCTGTCTGTAGTCTTGACCCTTATGAAAGTAACTTTATTTATTTATTTTTAAACTTCAGGTTACTCACGGAGACAAATATAGTCCACTAGGAGTGCAGAACCTGTGACTTTCAGGCCACATGTGGCCTTCTGGATCCTTGAGTGGGGCTTTTTGACTGATACCAAGTTTTACAGAACAAACGCCTGGAGTTTGGCTTTGGGCAGGGAATCTAGAGAGCCACATGTGGCCTTGAGGCTGAAGGTTTCCCTTCAGTAATGAACATAAATAAACTGTAAATAAAATAGCTTGACCTTCTCAGAGTAGACAGGGAAAAAATGAAGTAAGCCTTGCCTCTAGAACTGATCTTTGGATTAGAAACATACACTTCATTGTTCAGGCCTAGTACAGATGACTTTTGATCTTCAAATAAATAAGGTAATAATTAGACTAATAGCACTAGCCTAGATTATTGAGGACACATTCTATTTTATTCACTTGCAGTAGGACCAAACTATCATGCTTTTAATATCATTAAAGTGTGTGATTATTAGATCATCAGGTTTAGTTTAAACATAAGCCTTCAGCCCCCATCGCTATGTGAAGGCTTAGGCTCAATTCTAGATCCTGAAATACCACTCAGTCATGAGGGCTGCTACCCCTCCTCTTGGTGTCCTGTTTTAAATCAGCTTATGTCATATCCTCATCCTGAAACTGGGGCTTCTGTTTGGCTCCTGAGTCTCATTTCTGCATGAGATTGCTCACCTGCACAGCTGTGCATGATTGATCTCATCAAGGATTTAAAAATGTTTAGACTGTCAAAGCTTAAGGGTGAAACATGTATTTTCACTTCATTTTTTTTTCTTCTAAGGTTTCTCTCACTTTCCAACCACCTCAGAAATGCATTTACACATTTTAAAAAATCTTTCACCATCGTTTGTAGATGATTTGTGATGGTATCAAATTTGCCACAGTTATGGGAGAGAAGGTTACCATGTTTCTATGGAGAGCAAAGCTGAGACCTTTATTAACTATCTCTCCTTTCAATCTGTTATAGAATGAAGCTCTAACATCCATTGTGATGGATGTGTTTGAAGACAGGGCCTTTAAGGAGGTAATTAAGGTTAAATTAGGTTATAAGGGTGAGCTCCCAATCCAGTAGGACTTCCGTCTTTATAAGGAGAGGTGACACCAGCACGCTCCCTCCCACTGTATGTACACACAGAAAGTAAAGGCCACGTGAGGACAGAGTAAGATGAGCCATCTGCAAGCTGAGGAGGAAATCCTAACCAGAAATTAACCTTGCTGGCACCTTGACCTTGGATTTTTAGCCTCTAAAACTGTAGGGAAATAAACGTCTGTTGTTTATACTAACCAGGCTGTGATGTCCTGTGGTAGCCTGCTCATACGGAGTCTAAATCTGTTTCAGAACTACCCACTAGTGATAATTGACACCTGGAATTTCTACTCATTTCGGTGTTGACTCCGTCACACGCCCATTGGGCATAGCTTTACCCACAAGCCTCAGTAAGATAAGTAAATGGGAATGTATGAGAAGTCCAAGATACTGCAGAAGATAAACTGCCCTCTGATGAGCTGTTTTAACCAATGCTTCCCACCTCCTCTATAAACCCCGACTGAAAATAAATGCCCTGACCCTCTCTAAAATACCATGCTGAGTTGGCTCTTTAGCTTAAAGTATAGTATTTCTCTGCATCACTTCTACATTTCTGGGTTTTGCTTATCAATAATCAGTTTGTTTCCCAAATATTTGTATATGCTTGTTATAACAACATAATTTTATTCATTGTAACTATATAATTTAATAGATATTACAGAATCCAATTAAATATGAGTGTGAAGAGAATTGTTCCTGTGAAAATGAAGTTGTATATTTTGGCAAAACCCCCAAATGCAGATTGCATTTACACACACACACACACACACACACACACATATATTTAAAGAAACTTAAACAGAAATGGAAGATAATAAATTGTGGATATCATTTAATACATTTATCTTTTAAAGTTAATTAAAAAAAATATTGTGTCCAGATGGGGTGGCTCACACCTATAATCCTAGCACTTTGGGAGGCTGAAGGGAGGTGGACTGCCTGAGGTCACAGGTTCAAAACCAACCTGAGCCAGAGCGAGATCTCATCTCTAAAAATAGCCGGGCATTGTGGCGGGCACCTGTATTCCCAGCTACTTGGGAGGCTAAAGCAAGAGAATTGCTTAAGCCCAAGAGTTTGATGTTGCTGTGAGCTAAGATG
>NW_003852498.1:1072462-1081556 GCF_000181295.1 Otolemur garnettii
GGCCTGACAACAATCCAAACTTTGATAAGCAGTTCTCCATAATCACTTCTCAACAATTATTGGTTATTATTACGGTTTAACATTATAAAATTAACAAAAACAATATAAAACTCATATTCTGGTGAAATAGCCACATGGCAGCCGAAAACCGTATATTCCCTTCCTGTTCTCCTGCCTGTTCGTGCATTCTTTCCAAAAATCGGGACTTTTTAAAAATACCACAGGAAGCGGGACAAATTGTTAAAAAGTGTGACTGTCCCGCCAAAAGCAAGACATCTGGTCACCCTATCCTTGGGCTATATGAGAGCTTATTTGGTTGTTTGATGACTTCTGCCCACTTTCCAATCTTGAACCCCTAACTTCAAATCTGTCTCCAAAGTCAGCTATTGTGACAGACATTGTTAAGTGACCACCACATGGCAAGGTAAAATACTAGACAATTTATCTTCTAAATTTGTTTGAGGTTTTGAACTTTCCAGAGATGGGCAATTTAGTTGCACTTGTGTGGTTATTGGGTCATTGAAGATGAGACATTGTAGTGAAAACAAGGAAGCATGAATAAAAGGTATATCTTGAAATTTCAAAACCCAATGATAATATAGAGAATTCAGTCTATTTCCTGAAAAACATTCTGAGAATAAATGCAGGTAGGGAGTATTTTTCTGTGCTAGACAGCATATTTTTAACCCTCGCAACAAGTCACGTTTTGGCCTTGCTTTGCCAACTTTCAACTTTTCTATAAAAGTTTCAAAACTTTTCTATAAAATCATTTATTTAGAGAGGAGGCTTTGTTTTAAATAAAGTTATCTTTGGGGAGGAATATGTACATTAAAATGCATTGCTTCTTGTGCTATAGGCATTATTTCCCCTCACATTCTTTAATCTTCATTCATTTTATTTTGGGTCTCTGTCCACTGTCATAATTTATAAAATTTATCTTCTCAAATATTTATATTCCTTTATTATATGGACAGTTACAGCCTTTTTTTTAAAAATTTAGCCAATTTTTATTTTTTTACTTGTCCCCCACCTGCTGTATGATTTTCTCAGAGACAATTACATGATATAGGAAGTGGAGGGAAATTTTGTGCTTGTGACTAAGTATAATACAGGTTGAACATACCTAATCCCAAAATCCAAAATATAAAATGCTCCAAAATTGAAAACTTTTCCAGTACTGACATGACACCACAATTGGAAAATTCCACACCTGACCTCATGTGATGAGTCACAGGCAAAACACAATTAAAATCTTTGTTTCATGCTCAAAATTATTAGAAATATATTAAATTACCTTCAGGTTGTATGTACAAGGTATACACAAAACATTAATGAATTTTGTGTTTAGATTTGGGTCCCATTCTCAAAATATCTCATTATATATGCAAATATTCAAAAATATGAAAAAGAACAAGATTCAACATACTTCTGGTCCCAAGCATTTTGAATAATGGATGCTCAGCTTGTAACATGTGACCATTGTATCATACAGAGTATCAAACAGAGTTTCACAGCCCTAAAATTCCTCTATGCTCTATTTACCCTTTCCTCCTTCCCAACTCCTAGAAACTGATCCCATTACTGTCTATAATTTTCTTTTGTCCGGAATGTTTTGTGTCATGTAGCTGGAATCAGATAGCATATAGCATTTTCAGATGGCTTATTTCAAAAAGAAATATGCATTTAAGTATCTTCCATATCTTTTCATAGCCTGATAGCTCATTTTTAAAGTATCAATTAATATTAATATTCCATTGTCTGGATAAACTAGAGTTTTTTTTTTAGGGGGGGTTATTTTTTGTTTTGATATAGTCTCACTCTATCACCTTGGATAGAGTGCCCTGGCATAATAGCTCACAGCAACCTCAGTCTCTTGGGATCAAACAATCCCCGTGCTTCCACCTCCCAAGTAGCTGGTACTACAGGTACCTGCCACAATGCCGGCTAGTTTTTTTATTTTTAGTAGAGACAGGATCTTAGTCTTGCTCAGCCTGGTTTCAACCTCAAGCAATCCAACCACCTCAGCCTCCCAGAGTGCTAGGAGGTGTGAGCCACCACTCCCAGCCAGGACATACCAAAGTTTATTAATTCATCTGTTGAAATTCATCTTGGCCACTGCCAAATTTTGGCAATTATAAATGAAGCTGCTATAAAAACATTCATGGTTGGGTTTTTGTGTAGACATAAGTTTTTAATCCCTTTGGATAAACACCAAGTAGTACAATTACTGAGTTTTATTACAAGAGTGTGTTTAGTTCTCTAAAGAACTGCCAAGCTGTCTTCCAAAATAGCCTTACCATTTGTCATTCCCACCAGTAGTGAGTGAGAGTCTCTGTTGCTCCATATCCTCACCAGCATTTGCATTCTAACTTTTGTGTACTAGTATCTCTTTGTGTTAATGTGAAATTAACTAATGGTGTAAGATATTAAGTATATTTCCATGTACTTAGTTGCCAACTGAATATCTTCTTTGGTAAGGTGCCTATTCAGGTCTTTCATTTATGTTTTAATTGGGTTGTCCATTTTCTTATTGTTGAGTTTTACGAGTTCTTTGTATCTTTTGGAGAACAGTTTTTTATCAGTTGTGTCTTTTACAGACATTTTCTCCCATCCATTGCTTGTCCACTCATTCTATTGACAGTCCAGTTTACCAGTTGTTTCCTGAATATATTTCTTGACAAAGGCATAGATCATGGCCTTTGGTGTTGTACCTAAAATTTATCATGATACTCAAAGTCATTTAGGTTTTATCCTAGGTTAGCTTTATAATTTTGCATTTAGTTCTCTAATTTCTTGAGTTAATTTTGCGAAGGGTTAAGGTCTGTGTCTGGATGTATTCTCCTGTATGTGAATGTCTAGTTGTTCCAGCACCATTTGGTGAAAAGACTGTTTTTGCTCATTTGATTGCCTTTGCTCTTTTGTCAGTTATCAGTTGACTATATTTTCGTGGGTCTCTAATTTCTGGGCCCTTTTCTGTTCCATTGATTTATCTGTCTGTCACTTCTCCAGTGCCACACCATCTCGATTACTGTAGCTTTACAGTATGAAGCACCAGTCAATCGACTTTTTACTTCTTCAACATTGAGTTAGCAATTCTAATTTTTTATTTTTTATAGACAGGGTCTTACTCTGCTCTGTCGCCCAGGTTGGAGTATGTCTCCAGCATAGCTCACTGTAGCCTTGAACTCTGGGCTCAAGCAACCAATCTTCATGCCTCAGACTCCCATGTACTTGCTGGGATTTTGGCTCGGATTGTGTTGAAACTATAGATCAATTTGGGAAGAACTGACTTTGGACAATATTAAGTCTTCCTATTCATGAACATGGAATATCCCTCTGTTTATTCAGTCTTTCTTTGGTATCATTTATTAGAGTTTCATAGTTCTCTTCTCATGGATCTTGTACATTTTTTTTTTAATTTACACCTAAGTTTTTGTTTTTTGGAGTACTAATAGAAATGGTATTTTGTTTTTAATTTCAAATTCCATTTGTTTATCACTGGTATATAGATTTTGTTTATTAACCATGTATTCTGCACTTCAATATAATTGCATATTAGTTCCAGACCTCTTTTGTCCATTCTTTCAGATTTTCTACATAGAGGATCATGTCACCTGGGAACAATGACAATTCTATATCTTTCCTCCCAGTCTGTGTAGGTTTTATGTTTATTTCTTGTTTTATCACATTAGCTAGAAGCTTCAGTATAATGTTGAAAAACAGTGGTAAAAAAGATATTCGTACCTTGATTCTGATCTTAGTGGAAAAGACTTCAGTTATTTACTACTGAGTTTTGTTAGCTGCAGGGTTTTTGTTCATATGCTTGATTGAGATGAAGAGCTTGCTGTCTATTCCTAGTTTGCTAAAAATTTTTTCATGAATAGATCTTAGATTTTACCAAATGCTTTTTATGTATTTATTGATATAATCATGTGAATTTTCTTCTTTAGCCTGTTGATGTGATAGATTACATTCATTGATTTTTTTGTATATACCTAGGATAAATACCATTTAGTTGTGATGTATAATTTTTTTTTAATCCATTGTTAGGTAACATTTGCTAATATTTTTGTGAGTCTGTATGTTCAGACCCCTAGGGAACACCTGAAATGATGGATAATGCTAAACTTTATGCATGCTCTTTTTCCTCAGTCTTACAGCTGAGGGGGCTTCTAATGGACGAACAGGCAGGTAGCATGTCCAGCATGGATACAGCAGATGGTGGAATGATTCCTGTCCTGGGCAGGACAGAGCGAGAGCATATGAGGTTTCCTAAGGCTTTGTAGAACAACAGTGCACAATTTAAAATTTATGAATCGTTTATTTATAATCATTTATTTATGGAATTTTTCCATTTAATATTTTTGGACTGCGATTGAACATGGGTAACTGAAACTGCAGAAAGTGAAATCATACATAAGCGGGGCCTACTGTATAGTCTTCTTTGGATTGTCTGTTTCTTCTGGTGTGAGCTTTGACAAATTCTGTCTTTTAGAAAATTTCATCTAAGTTATCTTGTGTGGCCAGAGAGTTGCTCATGGTATTCCTTTTAATGTCCATGGCATCTCTGGCAATGTCCCTACTTTCATTTCCGATATTAGTAATTTGTGTCTTCTCCTTTTTTCTTAGTTTTTCTGTCTAGAGGCTTACCAGTTTTATTGGTCTTTTCAAAGAACTAATTTTTGGTTTTAAATATTTTCTCTATTAATTTTCCATTTTAAATTTCATTGATTTTTGCTCTCATTTTTATTATTTCTTTTTTAATATTTACTTTGGATTTAATTTGCTCTTCTCTTTTCTAGTTTCATTAGGTAGAAATAAATTATTTTAGATCTCTCTGTGTATTGAACACTATACATTTTTCTCTAAATACTGTTCTTATGACATTGTATATATTAGATAAGTTCTATTTGCATTTTCATTTAGTTAAAATATTTTAAAATTTCTTATAAAATTTCTTCCTTGACCCATGTGTTCACTATTTAGAAGAGTGTTATTTAACCTCTACATATTTTGAGATTTTCTAGCTATCTTTTTGTTATTCATTTTTAGTTTAATTCCCTTATTGCCTGAAGGCAAAGATTGTATAATTTCTATTTTTTAAACTTTATTAAGGTATGTTTTAAAACCCAGAAGTTGTGGACCTTGGTGAGTATTCCATGTGAACTTAAGAAGAATGTATGTTCTTGTGTTGTTGAATAAAATAAATGCCAATTATTCAAATTGATTAATATTTTTGTTGAGTGCATTTATCCCTCTACTGATTTTCTGCCTGTTGGATCTGTCCATTTCTGATAGTGTGTCATGGTTAATTTTATGTATCCACTTGAGTGGACTAAGGAATGCCCAGATAGCTGCTAAAACATGATTTCTGGGTGTATCTGTTTCTGAAAGAGATTAGCATTTGAATTGGCAGACTGGGTAAGAAGACTGTACTCACCAAAGGAGGAGGGTGTTATCCAATTTATTGAGAGCCCAAATAAAACAAAAAGACAGAGGAAGGGTGAATTTGCTCTTTTTGCTAAAGCTAACATTCGTCATAACCTGCTCTTGGACATTGGTTCTCCTAGTTACTCACATTTTGACTTGGATCCAGGTTTATGCCATTAGCCACCTATTCTCAAGCCTTTGTACCTGACTGATTACCACTGGCGTTTCCTGTTCTCCACCTTACCAGAAAGCAGATTATAAGATTTGTTGGCCTCCACAATTACATGAGTCAATTTCTGTTATAAATCTCTTGTTCTCCCTATACATATATGCAATTTGTTCTGTTATTCTAGAGAATCTTGACTAATACAGAGGATGCTGAAGTTTCCAAGTATAGTAATGGAATCAGTTCTTGGTCCTGGTAATTATATCAGGTTTTGCCTCACTCATCTTGATGCTCTCTTGTTATGTGCATACATGCTGAAGATTTTAATTTCTTCTTGGCAAACTTATCCCTTTACCATTATACAATGTCCTTTTTATCTTTGGCTATTTTCCTTGCTCTGAAGTTTGTATTGTCTGATAGTAATATAACTATCCTGCTATCTTTTGATTAGTGTTGCCATGATATATCTTTCTCCATTCACTTACTTTTTTTCCCATTAACTTACTTCAAATATGTGTATGTCTTGATATTAAAATTCATTTTCTTATAGACAACAAACTTTAGCCAAGCTTTTTAATTACTGTGACCATCTTTGTCTTTTAATGGATGAATTTAGACCATTAATGTGATTACTGATATAGCTGGAGTAATATTTATCAGGTTTGTTACTGTTTTCTATTTATTGCTGTTGTGGTTTGTTTTTATTTTTGTCTTCTATACTTTTTCTTGACATGTATAGCTTTCCTTGAATATTTTAGAAGATTCCTTTCTTGCCATGTCAATAATTTTCTCTTTCCTTGACCTTTATATTATACATTTTAAAGAATTTTTTTAGTGGTTATCACAGAGTTTGCAAAATACATTTACAACTAACCCAAACTCATGTTCAAACATTACTTTACACTTTCATGAGTAGTGCCAGTACCTCACAATAACAAAATATTTGTAATTCCTCTCTCTTGTCCCTTGTATTATTGCTGTCATTCATTTCACTTCAACATAATCTGAGATATATATACACATACACATGTTTACATGTATATGCATATATAGAAATGTGTTTTTGGTATTTTTTCTTTCTTTTTTTTTTTACAAAATGTCTTCTGTTAGATCAGGTAACACTGAGAAAAATAAAAATTTTTGTTTTACTTTTATCTCTTCCTTCTCTGATACTTTTCTTTTCTGGCCTATATTATTTTCTTCCATCTGATAAATCTCTTTTAATATTCCTTGCAAGGAAGATCTACAAGCAACAAAGTCTCTCAATTTTCTTTGTCCACTTAAGAATAATTTCACAGGATACAGAAGTCTAGGGTTGTGGCGTTTTTTTTTCTCTCCAAAAACTAAATAGTTCACTCTACTCTTTTTTCAATTGTATGCTTTCTGAGAAGTCAGATGTAATTTTAACTTTGCTTCTGTGCAGGTAAAATGATTTTCAGTCTCTGGCTTTTTTTAAAGTATTTTTATTTATCCCTGATTCTTGGAAGCTTGAATATGATACATGTAGCTATACTTGTTTACTGTCTTTGTTTTTTGTGTTGGTATTTATCTTGATTGGTATTCTCTAAATTTTCCCAGTCTGTGGTTTGGTGTCTGATATTAATTTTGGGAAATTCTCTGTCATTATTGCTACATTTTTCTTTCTTTACTTTCTGTTTCTTTTTTCCTCCCTCCATCTCCTCCTCATCCTCCTCCTTCTCCTTCTTTTTTTTGTTTTGGAAACACTGGGGTCTCGTCACTGTGTTTCCCAGGCTAGTCTTGAAGTACTGGCCTCAAAGGAAAGTCCCCTCCTCAGCCTGTCAAATTTCTGGGATTACAGTCATGAACCAATATGCCTGGCCTGTCATTATTGCTTCAAATATTGCTACTGTTCTATTCCCCTATGTATATCTTCCTTTTTTTAAAAATAATTTCCCGACAGTCCTCATATATTTTATTCCTTTTTAAAAATGTTTTCTTCTTTTTTTTTTGTTTTGAAAATTTCTTTTGTCATATCTTCAAACTTAGAGATTTTTATCTTAGCATTATCCAGTTTATTAATGAGCCCATAAAAGTAATTTTCATTTCTGTTTTGGTCTCTAGTCTTTATTGTTTAATTTGAATTTCCATCTCCTCCCCTCTTATATTGTCCATCTGTTCTTGTATGTTATCTGCTTTCACATTAGAGTTCTTAGTGTGTTAATCACAGTAATTTTAAATTTCTTATCTGATAATTCCAACATTTCTCCTGCTTCTGACTCTCATGCTTGTTCAGTTTCTTAAATATATTTTTGTCCTTCTGTGTGCCTTGTAATTTTTTCTTTATATTTGGATATAATGTACTAGGCTGAAGGAAGTACAATAAACAGGTTTTTAGTCATATAGTTGTAAGGTATGTGTGTGGAGGGTATTCTATAGTCCAATGATTAGATCTTAATCTTTTGGTGAACCTGGGTCCCTGGACTGTGAACTTCACCATTGTTTCTCTCTCTGTTAGAGAGCTAGAATTTGATATATTCCTTCTCCAATGTAGCTAGAATTAATTAAGATTGGCTATTTCCCTTTTCCTATGTAGATTAAGTTCTAAGAACATAGTTTCTCCTGAGGGTAAGCCTTGGTGAAAAGATGAGAACAGCCTGGGTACCTGTAACTTAGTGGTAAGCATTCTGGCCCAGTGCACCAGGCCTCATGGGTTTGAACCCTGCTTAATGGGGGGGTGGGGGGGACCAGAATACTCCAGTTAAGAATGGTTGCTTTTCCACTTTCAATGCTGAATGTATTGGAAAATTGTTCTCTGATGTGCACTGTGAGGACCTGGTAGGGCTCCTAAAGGTTGGAACTCACAAAAGCATAAGACTCCTCTGTGGTTGCTGTCCACTGGAATTTTTAAGTTCTCAAAGTTATCTACACTGAGCCTCTGCAAACTTTCAATAGTAGTTCAGATTATCCTGCCCTGGTATCAGTTCCTGTGGAGCTTTCTGCTACAGGAATGGGTTGTAATTCTCTCTATTTACCTGTCTGTCTCTCCAATCTTAGGGGCAGCAATTGTCCTTGTGTCTTCACTTTTCTGTGTAACCTAGAATAGTTAGTGGCTTTTTAGGTTTTTTTAAAAATTATTATTAAATGATAGCTATATACATTAATGCAAACATGGGGTACAGTGTAGTATTTTCATATACAATTTGAAATATTTTCATCAAACTGGTTAACATAGACTTTGTGTCATTTACTTAGTTATTGTGTTAAAACATTTATACTCTAGTTCTAGAAAAGTTCACTTGTACCCTTGTTAGACAGACCATATAGGTGATCTTTCCAGTCACCCTCTCACCACCCATCTGCCCTTCTCCCCTATCCTCCCCCACCCCTCCCCATATTCTTAGGCTAGAATTAGGTTGTAGCTTTCATTTGAGATCTATAAATTAGTTTCATAATAGGGCTGTGTACATTGGATACTTTTTCTTCCATTCTTGTGATACTTTGCTAAGAAGAACATTTTCCAATTCCATCCATGTAAAC
>NW_003852498.1:1081911-1086905 GCF_000181295.1 Otolemur garnettii
TTTTTTTTTTTTTTTTAAGGTTTTCCTTCTTAGGATGAAATGGGGACTCTGAATTCCTTATGGACTAGATTAGAAACTGGAAGTCATCAACACTTTTTATTATCTTTTAAAATTTTAACTGTCCTTGTAGGTATGAGGTGATATAATTGCAGTTTTTATTTGCATTTCCTTAATGACCAATGATGGTAATTATAATGGATATAATTTTAGGTACCATTTGCATGAACTGAGTTGCATTGTTTTAGAATAAGGAGATGGGGGCTTCAAATATGGGATTATCCCACATGAATCTGTGAGCCAGCTTTCATTTGGATACTCACTGAGACTCTTTCTTCACTGTTTTTGTCTAAGTTTCCCAGTTGTAGCCCTCTTCAGGAAACCTGTGACATAAGAAATGGACAGTAGATGCCTGAGCTTATATCTGCCTGTAATTAATACTGTTGTAGCCAGGCAGATGTTGATATCATGTGATTAGGGAAACCTGGATTTAATAGAAAGGTTGTACTGGGAGATTGCTGGTCATGTGTTGTTTAAGTCTGTCCAGCTGTTGTTTCCCAGAAAAATTATCCCTCCATCAGTGTTTATCATCCCAATGAGGTTTATAATCACATCTACTGCTTATCCACCTGCAGCCTTTCCTCCCCAAGGCACAGAGGTGAACATAGAGAATATCACCCTGAATTGTCCAATTATAGCATGTTATGCATATGTTAAATATTTTTCACCCAATTTTTCTGACAATTCTCTTCTCTACTTCAGTGTATAGCTTTATCTTCAAGTCCTTCAAGATCTTCACTTTAAAAAGTTGGCTTTCCAAGGCTGGTGGGTTTGAGCCTGACCCAGGCCTGCTAAACAACTGTTATGCCCAAGGGTAACAGGATCCCCCACAAATCACTGGTGACCGAATCCGATGCAATAAGCAAGAGGTTGTTTATTAACAGGTTCAAGCCTGGGCTTCCTTATCGTCTCACAGCAGGAGAGCAGAGAAGCCTGGACCCTAGGATGGAGGGAGGTTTTAAAGAAAGGAAGAAGGGAGGGTAGGTTACTGGGGAGAGTTGATAGGGGCTTTGGGTGGTAGAATAGTACTTGTCTTAAGCTGATTGGTCTGGGTGTGGGTTGCTATTGCTCGGGGCACATGTTGTGCAAGGGTGCGAAGCATGTGGTATGCGCCCGGGCAAAAGGGGGAAGTTAACGGTTCTGGAAATGATGGTTCTGGTGTGCAGTTGCAAGAGGAACAATTAGGCAACAGGAATAAAATTTAAAAATTTACACAAAATGGAGTCAGTTTGGTCCTCACACAACAATGACAACTGTAACCAAAATATAGCCAGGCATTATGGTGGGCATCTGTAGTCCGGCTACTTGGAAGGCTGAAGCAAGAGAATCACTTTAAGGTTACTGTGAGCTGTGACACCACAGCACTCTACTAAGGGTGACATAGTGAGACTCTGTCTCAAATAAATAAATAAATAAAAATAAAAAAAATTTAAAAGTTGGCTTTCTAGGAAAGCAATGGAAGCAAAATATTAAATTTGACATGATTTCCAGGATACCACAAATACTTCTTGGTGAGTACCCATATGCCTCTCCCATTCAGTCATGCCTTTACATCTCTTCAGGTGAGCTGTGCATTTTCACAAAGATGTTGACTGCAAAGGTACTCCTGGAATATTATCTCAGAGGGACTATTTTCACTCACCAACCTGTCATATTGACAACTCAGATTCTATGGCTTTAATGGTCCAATATTTGTGATAGGTATTGCTTCTTTATTTCTGTCCCAAAATGAGAGAGCTAATATGTCTTTAATGTTTACTTTATCATGTACATGTGTGTACTACTGAAGACACCCTACCATGTCAAACAACTATAAGAAAACGAGTGGTTTTTAGAAATATCAGGAGGTATATAGACACACGAAATCTACAAGAAGATGAGATATGTGTCATTCTTCTTTTCCTAACAATGGATAAAGACCTCAGTGAGTTAATCACATTTTGCTGATCTTCCTTGAAGTTAGATTGCTAATGAGCAGTTGAACAAAGGGAATCAGCATCTGTGGAGCACATGCCTTGAACCCAGCACTCAGTGCATCCACATACATAATTTGAATTTGGCTGTCAAGAAAGAATTGTGAATCTGTTTTTATAGATTAGCAAACTGAGCTTCCAAGATCTTGGATAAGTTGATTAACCATTTTTCTTTCTACCAGTATTTACCAAAAGCTAATTTGTGAATAGGTATGGGGTTGAATGCATGATAATCATTCTTGTGAAATTACTTAAAATATAAATTCTAGAACCCTACATCTAAACATTCTACTGTGGTAGATCTGGCTTAGATAAGGGCATTCTTCTTTTATGCCAAAGTGATTCTATTATGTAGCCAAGCTTGGAATGTGTGTTTTACTCCAAGACCTCAGACTAGTTCAGAGTTAAGTAAGTTTCATCTTTTACACCTACTTAAATAGATTGTCAAAGGCTGCTCAGAGTCCTTTTTTGAGAGAGTCCTGAGGCTAAGAAGAAAGTATTCTGTGATCCATCAGTGATGGCTATGACGGGTCCAGATGGAGGGAGGAGACTCCCACTGCCAAATTTGGCCAACTGTGATCTAGATTGTGACAGTTGGTAGGTGGGTGAGAAGGGGAGAAAAAGGAAATTAGAGATTATCAGTTATATTTTGATTAAAAATTGCCAGATAATGGACTTAATGTTTTATACAGCTCCATGTAATCCTCTCAGCTGTACCATACACCTAAATATAGCTCTTGGAGAAACAGTAGTGATGACCACTGGGCAGATAGCCAAATAAAGGAGAGGAGCCAGCACACTTTTGCAAATCTCCAAGATGCTGGATTCCTCCCTTTCTACCCCAGTGATAAGTCAGTGCCAGGGATATTGGGGATTCTGTGTAGGAGCAGGTGCTATGCGCCCATGTTCTCTCTGTTGCAATCTTACTTCTTGTGGCAGAAATAAATGTAGCTGTATATATTGGAATCATATATTCCTTATTATTTCAAAACATTCATGATGAGAACAAATATATTTTGTTGTTCTAAATTGTGTATGCTAAGTTTTCTTATTTCATTTATCAAATTTTAATTTTAGATGTATGAATATTTACAGAAACAGTTTAGAAAGACGATCTGATAAAAAAAATGCCTGTGTAGATAAAGTGACTGTCATTACTTAGATATGGTCATAGAAAAAGTAGGAAAAAACTGTGCCAATCAACATAAAAAGGCTTTTAGTACTTAATTTTCCATGACACTGGAGCCTTCTTAAGGGGAATACTTCACACTTGGATTCATTTAACCCAGAAGAACACCACACACAGCTCCTGCTGTAATACCAGCAACAGCTTTTTGCCACCCTCATTATCTCAGTGACTATCACCAGGTAACCTGCAGAGGTTTGATTGGACCCATAGGCTCTTTGAAAGGTTCAGACTTTGTCTTCTACTGTTTTATGGATGTTGTCACTTTCCTCTGTCCTCTTGGGCTTGATGCATAAGGTCTTTTCCCATAGTGGGGCCCAGGTATGCCTTTTTACCTCCGTAGTTACCCTCTGCTTTTAGAACAGTTGTGGATGATACATACAGAAAACATTAAGAGATTGTGGACCCAGGGACTCAGACATAGGATGTGGCAGCAGACGGTTGAAATATTCATCATCTTTGATTCAGATCAGTGGCCGTGGCTGTGTGTGTGTGGTGGGAATGTTGGGCATGATGTTAACAGGATGACGGTAGAAAAAGGAAATAATGGGATAAGTAGGGTGGGATGAAGTGCCTGAATCTAATTTCCAAAAGCCCCAGACTGAATCTTTGCAAATTTAGATAGTGCCAGCATTTTAGAAATTAAAAAAAAAAAGAACTTGTATATAGCTATAACTGCTAAATGCATTTGAAAAATATAATTGACTTTGAATTATACAGGTGTTATTTGTCTATGTTGATAACAATGTTCCCCATCCCAAAATTCATAAGATTGGGGTTCTTTGAAAAAACAAGTTGGAAAGATACTTCATTTACTTATTACATAGTCACTGATTCACTTTAGAAACTGGTTATCACTTTGGTTCGTAGTCTGAAGTTATGGCATTGCTCAATAAATGCTATGTATTTATTTTTGAGACAGAATCTCATTATGTTGCCCTTGGTATAGTGCCATGGCATCATAGCACACAGCAACCTCAAACTCTTAAGCTCCAGTAATTCTTTTGCCTCAGTCTCCTCACTAGCTGGAAGTGTAGGTGCCCACCATAATGCCAAGCTACTTTTTAGAGAGTGGGGTCTTGCTCTTGTTCAGGCTGGTCTCGAACTCATGAGGTCAGGCAATCTACCCACCTTGGCCTCCTCAAGTACTGGGATTACAGGACATAATTGAAACGCTTTTGATGGAGGGAGCCAAATTCTATTAATTTTTTGACAGCTACTTATGAGATGTTTATCAAATATTAGCAAACAAAAACATTGTAAACAAAAGTTTTCCTTATCAAACCAAATATCAAGAGGTCAGTTTATCCTCTTAAACTTTATGATGCAGTTCTATTTAATTAATTAATCAGAGACAGAGTCTTGCTCTAGAATGCAGTGGTGTTATCATAGCTCCCTGCAACCTCAGACTTCTGGGTTCAAGGGATCCTCCTATCTTAACCTCCCAAGTACCTGGAGACTATATGTGTATGTCACCATGCCTGGCAAAGTTTGCTATTTTTTGTAGAGACAGGGTTTTAGTCTAGCTCAGGCTGTTCTCAAACTGCAGGGCTCAAGGAATCCTCCTGCCTTGACCTCCCAAGTGCTAAGATTACCTGCATGAGTCCCTGCGATTGGCCCATCATGCAATTCTCCCATCTTCTGGGGCAGTGAGGTGAGTGAAAAGATTTTCATGTAACAGAATGCGAAAACAGCCCTAGTGTGGGGCTGACCAAATGACAAAGAGCTAAAGCCAGCCCAGTCAATAAAAATATGTACTTTGTGCAATGGTGCAGTGG
>NW_003852498.1:1086950-1090473 GCF_000181295.1 Otolemur garnettii
AAACCCCAGTAAACAACTGGTTAGAAACCTAAACTGAAGCCAAGACACATACTGAATTTGAGGTAACACTGCTTTATCATGACTTACTTTCTGGTTTTCTCATTACTTGTCAAACATGTGTTTCCTGCTGTGTTTTACTAAAAACAATATCTGATGTCAGTTCACATTCCTCACAAATACCAACTAAGAAATAATTTTCCAGCTTGCAAAATAACTTTTAAATATGATTATCATCACATTTTAATAGGAAAAGAAACGGTTATTCAATAAATGGTGCTGTGTAATTAATTATCAACTTGGGCTTCACTTCACATTATATAGAACATGAAAGAGGAAAAGAAAGAAAGAGAAGAGAAAAGGCAAGAAGGGAGGAAGAAATGGAAAGGCAAGAAATTCCAAAATGATTGGCAAATGCCAAGCATAAAATCATAAAAATGTGGAAAATTTGGAAAAACTCATATTTTCTAGGAAACAAAATAAATCACAATGAGAAATTGACATACAAGTTGAAAAGAACAAAACGACTCTGTCAAAACCAGCAAATTAGTAAAGAGCAAATAATAAATTTTAAAAAAAGCTATGGCAAATATGACAAATTAATGGTTTATCTCCTGAAAATATAAAGGGTTCCTAGAAATATGTAAAAAAAAATAGCTTGAAAAAAAAAGCTATGAAATTTTGTTCACAGTTCTTCCAAATAGATATTTATTATTTCACTTTACTGATAATGAAAGAAATGTACATTGAAATGCATTGTTATTTTGACTAAAAAAATTATATAAAATACATTAAGTAACAAAGAGGATTTGGTAGAATAAGAGTATTTACACATAGTATAAAATGGGTATTCAGATCAATTTGTTCATACTTATACATATTAAGTCACCAAAAAGTTCATAACTTCAGTTTTTTCAATTATAGAAACCAATCCAGTGAAAATTATCACATATATAGGTTTTCACTCTAGTGTTACTTATAATTCTAAAAATGAAAACAATCCAAATATCCAATTATAAGTTAATTTTTGTATAGTTCAGTGAACAACGTTGTAGTCTGCAGTCCAGCAAGACCATTATTATCAAGCAAATTGTTAAAAATGAATATTCTTGGCCCTACTTGCCACTTGTTGATTCAATAACTCTGGGGGTGGGGCTCAGCATTCCCAAAGCCTTCAAGTTGTTTTTGATGCATGCTAAAATTTGAGGATCATTGATGTAACGGAATATTACACAGAACAATGTTTTCAAAGAACACTTAACATGGAAAAATGCTTACAACCTAGTATTAAGTGAGCAAAAGAAAAGAAGAAGCATTGTTTATATTTAGTATGATCATATGTGAATTATGTAGACCCATGTAATATGACTTTCATTTTGTACATATATGAGTACATATTATATATTTATAAAATCAAAATCATTCATATGTACATATTCATAGGCACTAACAGAAGGAAAATGCTAGTTTCAATTAATCAGAAGTAATTTTGAATTACTTCTTTGCATCTTTATGTATTTTTCCTCATTCTATTCTATGATAACATACTTTATTTATCAATAAATACCTTGGCCACAAACAAACATTTTCACCTGTATATGTAATGTTTGCTAAGCTCAAAGCCCCAAGTTTCATATAACTCTAAATGTTTATTGACCTTTCATGATGACGTTGGTTTATTACAAAGAGAGGCCCCTTCAATAGCATAAAATGCTATTTATGTTCAAAAACATAAAATGATGTTTTATCATTCAAGAAAACAGTAAGATGTGGTACTTGGGTTGACCTAGCCACAGGCAGGATGTGGCTGCCAGAAAAGTACTGTAAGTCTTTGAGCAAGGAGCCACATCCTCCTCCCACCATTTCTTTTTTTAGCTGATGGCAACTCCTAGGAATCTGACATTAACTAAAGCTCACATCTTTGTACATGTGCTGTTCTCCTGCTTTCTTATCAGCAATTCTCAGAACAAGCTTAGGACAGAGCATAGGGCATACAGTTTAAGGAATTGGGCATTACAGATTTCAAATAACCTAGTTAGAACTGGAACCAGACAAGGTTGTCCTCTATTGCCACTACTATTCAACATAGTGCTGGAAGTTCTAGCCAATACAATCAGGCAAGAGAAGGAAATAAAGGAAATCCAAATGGGAGCAGAGGAGGTCAAATTCTCCCTCTTTGCAGACAATATGATCTTATACTTAGAGAACCCCAAAGACTCAACCACAAGACTCCTAGCAGTCATCAATAAATACAGTAATGTCTCAGGATATAAAATCAATGTCCACAATTCAGTAGCCTTTGTGTATGCCAATAACAGCCAAGATGAGAGGCTAATTAAGGATACAACTCCTTTCACCATAGTACCAAAGAAAATGAAATACCTAGGAATATACCTCACAAAAGAGGTGAAAGATCTCTATAAAGAAAATTATGAAACCCTAAGAAAAGAAATACCAAAAGATATTAACAAAGAGAAGAATATACCATGCTTATGGCTGAGAAGTATCAACATTGTTAAAATGTCTATACTTCCAAAGCAATTTACAGGTTCAATGCCATCCCTATTAAAATACCAACATTGTACTTTCATGACTTGGAAAAAATGATTCTGAATTTTGTATGGAACCAGAAAAAACCCTGTAGAGCTAAGGCAGTTCTTAGTAATGAAAATAAAGCTGAGGGCATCCGCATATCAGACTTTAAGATGTACTACAAAGCCATAGTGGTCAAAACAGTGTGGTACTGGCCCAAAAATATAGACATAGACATTTGGAATTGAATAGAAAACCAGGAGATGAAATTAACAGCTATCTAATCTTTAATAAACCAAACAAGAACATAACACTGGGGGAAGGAATCCCTATTCACTAAATGGTGCTGGGAGAACTGGATATCCACATATAAAAGACTGAAACAGGACCTTTCAATTTCAGTCTTTCTCCACTCACAAAAATTGATTCAAGATGGATGAAAGACCTCAATTTAAGGCATATAATGAGGCATATAATTTAAGGCAAAGAATGCATAAGAAAAAACTTGACCATATCAGTTTGGGCAAAGACTTCATGAAGAAGACTGTCTTGGCAATTGCAACAACAAAAACAAACAAGTGGGACTTAATTAAACTGAAAGCTTCTGTGTAGCTAAGGAGACAACAATCAAAGCAAAAAGACAACCTACACAATGGGAAAGGATATTTGCATATTTTGAATCAGACCAAAGCTTGAGAACTAGGATCTATAGAGAACTCAAATTAATCCACAGGAAAAAAGCCAAAAATCCCATATATCAATGGGCAAGAGAGATGAATAAAACCTTCTCTAAAGAAGACAGATGAATGTCTAGCAATCATATGCAAAAATGCTCATCATCCCTAATTATTAGAGAAATGCAAATCAAAACCACCCTGCGATATCATTTAATCCCAGCAAGAATGGCCCACATCACAAAATCTCAAAACTGCAAATGTTGGAGAGAAAGGAACACTTTTGCACTGCTGGTGGGACTGCAAACTATTACCTACAC
>NW_003852498.1:1090666-1109278 GCF_000181295.1 Otolemur garnettii
GAAACAGCCTAAATGCCCACCAACCCAGGAATGGATTAACAAGCTGTGGTATATGCACACCATGGAATACTATACAGCCATTAAAAAGATGGAGACTTTACATCCTTTCTATTAACCCGGATGGAAGTGGAATACATTATTCTTAGTAAAGCATCACAAGAATGGAGGAACATGAATCCTATGTACTCAATTCTCATATGAGGACAGTTGATGACCTAGTACATGGTGAGGGGTGGGGAAAGGGGAGAGCAGAGAGAGGGAAGGAGGGAGGGAGGTGGGAGAAAGGAAGAGCAGAGAGAGGGAAGAAGGTGGGGGGGGAGAAAGGAAGAGTAGAGAGAGGGAAGGAGGGAGGGGGTGGGAGAAGGGAAGAACAGAGAGAGGGAATGAGGGAGGGTGGTCTGGGTATGTGACACACCTTTTGGGGGACAGGACACAATTATATGAGGGACTTTACCTAACAAATGCAATCAATGTAACCTGGTTTCATGGACCCTCAATGTATCCCCAACAATAAAAAATAATTAAGAAAAAAAAAAACATGGTAAAACAGGAGGAACCATGAACAAGCAACATCCATTTCTCATGCTATGCTATGCTAAAAATCATCTGTCCTTTGTTATCTCAAAAAGCCATCAGAATTCTTCTCTGGTTGACTTTAACTTGTAACTATCTGGGCACACAGAAGGCTCAACCTGTTTTTCTGGTACTTGGGCAATGTAGTGAATCTAACATTGTTTACAATGGTCTTAAAAGCCCTCAGGCATTGGTAACATTTTATATGTCATAGAAAATAAATATTGTAGCATGTGCCTCTTTACTTGTCTATAGCACTGGAAAAAGATCACTTCCTTTTGCTTCCTGCTCATGTTTAGATAGATAGTAAAAGCATTAGAGGGCAGCCCCAGCTGCTCCACATCGACAGATGCCCTCAATTAGGTTATTCCGTGCTCAAGAAGAGGCATCATTCAGCTTCCATCTGATTTGCTTCAGCCTCCAGAGCTAATGTTGGAGAAATTCTGTGGGTAGAAATACAACTCTACTCTCATGTAAGTGCAGAAATTGCTGTCATTTGGGAAGAATATGTTTTTTAAAAAAGACATGTTAAAAGAAATATCCAAAATGTTCCTAGAAAAGGGGAATTAAAGAGTATAATTTTATACTCTCATAGTGATCTTGAAAATTAAATTCACTTATTCAAGCTACTCAACAGCAACAAAATCTTAGGTTTCCTAGTATCTGTTATTCAAAATGTATGCATATATGAGTAAGATTTGAAGCTGATTTTGAACACCGAGCGAGATGCTGCCATCTAAATGGTTTGACCATGCCCTCGGGTTTTATTCCTAATGCCATTTTTATGACTTCCTACACATGGGTCTGAGATATAAATATTTGAATAACTTTGGAAATGCTTAGAAGATTTTCAAAAGAAACCTGTGTGGAAGTATAGAAACTGATTAGGACAAGTAAATCCAGCAGATAAGCTGATCTTCCAGAAAATAAAGTTAAATAAACCAAGGACCCAGCTCGTAAGCCCCCAAAATGAGCAACTTAAAACACCTGTGTTTAGGCAACAATGGCTTGGCAACTAGAATAGGAAGGACAGAGGAAGCTAAGCTCCTGCTGGTTTCCAGAAGTCAGCTACACAAAATGAACCTCTAGGACCAGATGGTTTTATGGCTTTAGTAAACAATAGATTTGCATAATGCTTCCTCAATAATTCTGTCAGGAAGAGTGTTGAGATTGAAAACAATGTGCAATTGTGCCTTTTTTGGAAAGACCAGCTCTCGAAATGACCAACTGATAATGAAGGAGAAACTGAAATGCTGGGAAGGACAGCTCATATAAAGGACTATTATCAGACCATCCTGATGACAAGGTAAATGCCAATATGTTTGGAAGTGTCAGGTCTCCCCTGGTGGCCACATTATAAACCGATTATCAAAGGGGAAAGAAAGCTTCTCTGATTTCAGGCACGCCTCCTCAAGATCCCCTTGTTTGTTCTGATATGTGGCTTCCTTTGACTTTTGTTTCTAAGGCTTGGGTGACTGCCATTTGGTTTCTTTTCAAGAAGAATCAACAAACCACTTGCTCTTGAGTTCTTTTCTAGTTTACTCCCTATTGATCTCAGGATGTGGGATCCTCACACATGTTTTGAACAAAATCCTCTGTGTAAGCAAGAGGTGGATAAGACACCTCTTCTAACTCGTTCATTTAACCAATTTACTTGGGAACAGTTATTCCTACCTGTGATTTTTCCACATGCAAATACAGATTCTGCTTTTCAACACCTGAATCAGAAATGGACCAGTAGAATAATATATAGATGGGGTTACCTCCTGATAAACTCCTTACAAGTGAAATATCTTGTGAGGCACAAGTGCATCTAATACATCTGAACTACCAAAACATTATAGCTCAGCCTACCTTAAACATGCTCAAACCGCTCACATTAGCCTACAGCTGGGCAAAATCATCGGACAACTTGAGCATCAATCGTTGATCCTGGTGATTATGTGGCTGGCTGGGAGCTGGGGCCCACTGCCTGTGTTCAGTATTGTACGGCATATCACTAGGCGAGGAAAGGATCAAAATTGCTTTTTCACCATCATAAAGCCAAAAAATCATTAACCCAAACCATTGCAAGAAAAGGGCTGTCTATATTATTAAAATCTACATTTTCCCTTCTCAAACCAAAACAATAATCTTCTTTCTACTTCTAAATTAAATACTGAAGTATCAGTCTTAAAGGAGAGGGCTTACAAATTCAGAAACCTGTAATGCTTAGGTAGTTAACATAACTAGGAACAACTGATTTTTTTTTTTTTTGAGACAAAGTCTTTCTCTCACCCAGGATAGAGTGCCATGGCATCATCATAGCTCACAGCAACCTTAAATCTGGGCTCAAGAAATATTCTTGCCTCGGTCTCCCAAGTAGCTAGGAGTATAGGTGCTTGCCACAACACTTGACTAGTTTTTCTATTTTGAGTAGAGACAGGATCTTGCTCTTGCTCAGGCTGGTCTTGAATTCCTGAGCTCAAGCAATCTATGTCTTACCCTCCCAGAATGCAGGATTACAGGCCTGAGCCACCCACCATGCCTGGTCAACAGAACTGAGTCAAGAGTGACAATGGGGAATGTTAGGGACTGTGGTGAAGTGGCAAATCTCATCTAAAAATAAATCAGCAGCTCTTTTACTCCAGATAATTGGTGTCATGTATGTAATAAAGCAGCCCAAGAGATGACCTGCCTCCTGGAGTTCCTAAAAAAGTAAAATTAAATAATTTTTAAAAGTTTCAACTTTGTTTAGCACAGGTCTAAGTCCTAGAGTGCCTGCTCTGGTAAATAGTGAGCAACTCTTGGTTGGGTAGGGTGTCTTAGCAGCTGGGCATGATGAGCTATTCTGTTAATGTGGTATATCATATTGCTTAGTTTGTTAAATCAATCTTGTATCCCAGGAATAAATCCTACTTGGTCATAAAGTAGAATCTTTTAGATGTGTTGTTTGGTTTGGTTAGCTAATATTTTATTGAGGTTTTTTGCATCAGTGTTCATCAGAGATATCTGCCTATAGTTAACCTTTTCTTGTGGTATCTGTGGCTCTGGTATCAGGGTGATTCGGGCCTCAAAGAATGCATTAAAAGAATGTGTTTGAAAGTGTTCTCTCTGGCTTTAGTTTTTGGAAGAGTTTAAAAAGTATTGGCATTAATTCTTCCTTGAATGATTGGTAGAATTCAGCTATTTTGTTGAGATATTCTTTTTTGGGGAAGTCTTTGATTACTAATTAAATCTCAGTTATTTTTCTATTTAGATCTTCTATTTCTTTTTTATTCAGTCTTGGTAGCTTATATATTACCAGGAATTTATCCATTTTCTCAGGGTTATCAAGGTTGTTGACATATAATTGTTTATAATAGCTCCTATGCAGCATTTATTGTAATGTCTTCACTTTTATTTCTGATTTTACTTGTTTTACTCTCTTTTTTCCTCAATCTAGGTAAGTGATTGTTAATTTTCTTCTTCAAAAAACCAGTTCTTTGTGGTTATAAAAAAATGTTTTTCTGTATTTTATTTGAATTATTTTTGCTGTGATCTTTATTATTTGCTTATCTTTTGATTAACTTGGATTAGTTTGTTTTTCTTTTTGTAATTATTTGAGGTATAAATTTAGGTTGTTTATTGGAAATAGTTCTCTCTCTTTTTTTTTGTAGTTTTTGGCTGGGGCTGGGTTTGAACCTGCCACCTCCGGCATATGGGGCGGGCACCCTACTCCTTTGAGCCACAGGCACCACCCGAGATAGTTCTCTTTTTAAACATAAGGATTTATTGCTGTCAGATTATCTCTTATTGCTGATTTATTTCATCCTATAATTTTTGTTATAAAGTATTTTCATTTTCATTTATCTTCAGATATTTTCAAAATTCCCTTTTTATTTCCTCTCTGATTCAATGGTTTTTTTCAAGAATGACATATTTATTTTTCATACATTTTTTACTATTCAAGTCTTGTGTTTACTGATGTTTTACATGGATGTTATCTCTATTATTTAAAGTGGGATATTGAAATCTCATGTTATTACTTATGACTTTCAATTTTCCTTTTAAATCTGTCTATACTTGCTTTATATGCTTAGGTATGATGATGATAGTTGCATACATATTGATGATTTGGATATTTTCCTACTGAGTGACCCTTTGTCATTATGTTATTACCTTTTTTAATTCTATCATTTCTGATTGGTCCTTTAGAAATATTTTCCATGTTGTTTTTGAAATTCTGAGTTTGTCGATGGATTGTTTTCTTGACATTAGTGAATATCTTTATGACCTTTTTTTGAATTCTCTCCTGGGTAAATCACATGTGTCTATTTCATTAGGTTCATTTCCTGGAGACAATTTGTTCTTTCATTTCCAACAACTTTTCTTGTTTTTTCATGTTATTTAACCTTCTCTGTTGTTTTCTGCTCATTAGATAACATAACAGCTTCTCCCAGTCTTACTAGACTGGTTTCATGTATAAGATTGATCTCACCAATCAGTCCAGCCAGAGATTCTAGGTGTCCCTTTTGTTCAACAAACTCCTGTCTTTGTTCTTATACTACCTACACACACACACACACACACACACACACACACACACAAATTAGGATGGGGCAAGTCTTATTAGTTCTTTCAGACAGCTGAGATAGAAGCCAGCCCCTTGAGATACAGCTGGAAAAACTAGGGCATTAGATGATACATTCCAGTTTTTCTTTCTTCAGGAAGGATCTTGTGCTAAAGTTTACCTTCGAGTCATGCTGCATAACACCATGGAGAAAAATCAATGGCAAATTCCTAGATTCGCTTTCCTGTCTCATACTCTGAACCTGGGGATGAAGATGGTAGAAGGGTGCCTGTTGAAAAACACCTCTTTGTTCTCTGTGATCTAGGGAGAATTGGGACTGCAGAGTCCCATGAAATCCCAGAACTAGATGATTAAGAAGCTCTGCACAAACTCCTTTCAGGGAAAGTCTGAAGAAATAAGTTTATTGCTGGAGTGAGCTGGGGAATAAAGCACAGGAAGTGCTCACTCTCCCATTCAGGCTTCCAGAGGTCTATTTTTATCTTTCCTAGTGGCTCCCAGATGCAGGCTAGTTAGCTCAATGCTCAGATATTAGGTGGGAAAAGGATACAGTGTTCTTGGAGGGAGAAACTGGGAGCTGGGTATTTTCACTCATTTCATTTGCTCTCATCTCAAAGGGTATAGCTCCTGGAAGTGCTCATTATGCTTGTTTAAAACTACCTCTTTGTTCTCTGTGATCTAGGAAATTATAAATACCTAGTCCCACTCATTCCCAGAGCTGGGTGACTTATGATTCAAATTCTTGGGAGGGAGAAACCTTAAAAGTAGAAGCACTATATTGTGGCTTAAACCTTTCACTCCTCAGGGAAAATCTGGGATTGGGGGGAACTACTTCCCCATTGTAAATTATAGTACACACAGGTGCCTCAGCTTTTCCTGTCCATTATGATGTGGATATGTTCTTAGTTGTCTGATGTGTACAAATCTCTCGATTACTTTGTGACTTTCTTTTAGAGGGAACTGATACATGTATTTATTCAGTGTGTCTGTAGGAGGAAGGAGTTAAGAACCTCCCCCTTCACCATCTTGCTAGTGTCTTGACTTTTCTTTTCCATTGTGCTATCATGTCCTGCTAAAGGAAACATTATCTTTCCCATCTCAGATTTGTCTTTGCCCCTTGCTGTGTTTTGATGATAATTAATACAAAAAGACCAATGCCACAATCTCCGTGGTTTAATGTTGTGCAAATTTCCATTTAGAATAGGAAGAACAGGAAGATACACAGTGGTCACTAGTCCATAGCAATTCTCAAATTCTATGAGGCATAAATAGTAAAGTTTTATTTCTTACTTACTCAATGATTATTGTAAAATAGAATAACAGCCCTCCCTCCTATTGAGGCTCAGCCTTTTAAAATTTGGGGTGTCAAATATTGCTGTAGAGAAAAGTTGAAGAGACACCTACTTCTACTAAATACTTAGTTGGCACTTCTTTTTCTATATGATACCAAAATAGTTTTGAGCTATCCTTTCCCTACATGGAAAGCACGCAACTCTTCTTGGGAAGTTAATGCACAGTTTCATTCTTGTTACTGCATCCTGCTCAAAGTTCAGGGTCCCAGGATGTTGTACAGTAACCACTGTATTAATAATAATACAGATTATCTTCTTCGTGTCTGAAGATCTATAAAACAAAAAAGAATTTAGATTCTTCTGTACCTTCACACAATCTACAGTGATAGGATACTGGTAATAAATATTTTTTGTAATTAGGTTGATCAGATTTTAAGTTCTGACACATTGCCTGGGAAGGTTTTTTCTGTTGGTTATTATACGAATGACTATCTTATTTCCACAGTATAAGAATACTCTTTATTGGAAGTATTTGCCTGGAATTATTTTCTCCATTGCTTCCTCTAAATAATATATTAATGTGTATAATTTACCTTAAGTTAATAGCATAAAGCAATATAGGTCCAAATCTCTTAACTATAATTTCAAACTCCAGAATTTCAAAAAATATCTGAGAAACAAAATACTAGAGTTCCTTTATGTTTAATACAGATTCACCATAGTGATGAAACTTACCCTGGACTGACATGAAGATATTTATATTCCTTATTTACCCAACTTCACATGAATATTCATGTATTTCACAAACACATTAATATGTGTTTGTTGATGGACTGTTAACCTAGATCCCTACTGGAGTTTTATCTAACATATTTTATGTGGCCTGTATTACCTTTCTAAAATTGGAAAATTTTTAAATCTCAAAATATATGTTACTCAAAAAATTTAAGATACAGAATTATGGAACTATATTTACATATTTTTGATTAGGTTTTAAATGTGTTACGTAACATTGTGACAAAGTATTTACATACTAAGAAGTGCCTTTAAAGTTTCATTTTTGATTTAATATTTTAATCCATGAACTTTCAATATTTGTCATCTTTTTAAGTCAAGTCATTATCCAGATGTATGATTAGTGTGTTTTACTTAGTCTTCTCTATTTGAAAAAGGGATATTTATTCCTGGTGTTTAAGTAGGAAAAGTTGTTACTCCTGAATCTTTAGCTTCGTGCACATTTCCTTATTTATCGTCAGGAGTTTATAAACATATTTGGACCAAAGCATGTAGTCTGTGGTTTTTTCCTTAATGGTCTCCTCTGTTCATTTATTACTTTTTGCTTTTCTGTTCATTTTATTTTTTTCTCCAAGTTTATTTTGTCTTGATTTTGTGCATGTTTTTATCTCCTTACCTTGATTATAGAAACAAGGCAGAAACATAGGTAAACAAACAGATAAATAAAAATTACATGAACTGTTAAGAGTGAAATTTAAATGGGACAAAATTTCTACAGAAAGGGACTCTCTGGCCTATGCCTACCTGTATATACTTTGAAAACTTCATAATATATTATTCTTTCATTACACACACTTTGCCAATGTCCCTTTATTACCACCCTTAGATTATTATACACTTTTGTGTCTTCAATTTCCCTAAGACCTCACTAGTAAAATAATTAGTACTAGAAATTGGTACCAGAAAACCAACAGTCAAAATAGTCTGAGAATGAGATTGATCATAAAATCAAAGAATGTAGAGATCACTTTCTTGCCAGGGGAAAAAATAGGTCTCAAATAAATCTGAGTTATGAAGTAGTATCACAATTACTCAGACAGTCACTGGTGGAAATGCCTCAGGAAGGAAAGGAATTAGGGCAGCGCGTCTCGCATCTCATATTTAGTGTCCATATGAACTTCTTCAGGTTTTTATTAAAATTCTATTACAGATACAATAGGTCCGAGATGGCTCTAAGAGGCTGCACTTCTAACAAGCTTCTAGATGCTACAATTGATATGAGATCACATGTTATGTTGTGAGAAATTAGGAGATTAACTGGCTGTAGCATTTTGCTTCCATCACAAAAATAGAAATGGCAAAGATCAAGGTCAACCTGCTCCTTATAATCCTAGATATGTATGTATGTAGGATTAAAGGACACACAGTTCAGACCTCTGTATCCATGGGTTCTGCATCCATGAATTCAACCAACCATAGGTTGAAAAGATGTAAGAAACAACTGCATCTGTATTGGACATGTACAGATTTTTTTCTTGTTAGTATTCTCTACACAATAGAGCATAACCACTAGATACATAGCATTTATATTAGGCATTTTAAGGAATCAGAAATTGACAAAGCATGCAGGAGGATGTTTATAGGTTATAGACAAATACTATACCACTATATTGATGTTTGCCTCCCTTTATGGAGATTTCTTACATAAATCCTCCTCAAACTTTACTATTTTATTTCCTCTACAGGTCAAAGGCATACTCTCAAAAAAAAAAAAAAAATCTTCCTCGCTAATCCCTCACATAACCTGACTCTTTTCATCATCTCCTGGTGGTTAACAAGCCTGAGAATCGTGTAACTGCTTTTTTGCTTTTCATCCAAGTTTAACTCCTTATGAATCTGGCATTTTTGTCAAGCACCTCCTTTGTAACACAGTATTTTATTTTGGGGACCTAGCTTAATCATATGCTTCCCAGCAAGAAAACACATTGAAAGCCTACATTGAGGAAAGGCTCTTTTTGTAATTAGTAAATATTTGAGTTAGTGGAACCTCGTAATTTTACTGAAACTCATGAGGTTTCTTTTTTGTTCTACCTTGGAGCCTGCCAGAATCGTAAACAAACTTCCCTTTTTGTTATCTATTGAGACTTAGGTCTCAATTATGCTTATTTAATTCACCGGCTCTTCCCTGTGATAGGCCTAGTGGTGAAGGTGTACAGTAAAATGGGGATTAGGTGTAGTCATTGATTTTTATCACCTGAAGATATTTTATTTATTACAGTGGAGTACAAAAATATACCCAGTAATCAAGTATGGTTATAATTCAAGGTTCTCTATAATTAAAAATATTTCCAATTAGAATGTTTTCCCCATAAAGTTATCCATCATTCACTTACAGTTTTGCTCTATTACTTAGAATTTATTCTCTAGGAAATATATTTTTTCCCTTTATAATTCTCTTGGGTTGCCTAAATAATTCCCAAAGGATTGTCTGTCATTCAGACTTTTGGTCTACGCTGCATTTTGCCTCGTGAGAGCAGCAGACATTCACAGAAATGCAAGCCAACCATAGTTTTTAAAACTGCCCTTTGTTTTAAAAAATGTCAAAATGACTTTTCCTCATAAGACTAGACTGGCACACATAAGATATAAAAATAAAATCCTCCTTGGACTGGGCTCTGGTCAGCTTTCTTCTTCCTTACATGAGTCCTGATTTAATGTATGAGGAATCACTAAGATTCTTCTTTTTATTTCAGTTGTTTTATATTGATTTATCTGTTACTTTTAAAACTATACAAAAGACCTATGTGAATCTTTGAAGTAGAATTAAAAAGTGGTGTTTATATTAGGATACTTTCTACCAATTCGTTAGGGAAAGGCATTCTCCATCAACTTCTGTGTTTATACCAACAATGGATTTGGATATGGCCAAAAAAAATTTTATAGTCCTTATACTGCGTGAAAATTTTTTTTGTCTGAATAATTTAAATTTTATACCTTCTGTTTACTTAAATAATAGGTACTTTTGTTTCTTTTTTTTCCTTCCTTCCTACCATCCTTTTTCTTTCTTTTTTTTCCTTTCCTTTCTTCTTTTCCCTTTCTATTTGGGTTTAGATTCCAGTTTCCTCTCTTGATAACAGAGCCTCAGTTCCTTATTTATGCAATTTGATGATACCTGTATTTTGCTGTGTGTAATGTGCACTTTTTTTGCCCAAAATTTTGAGGGAAAAATAAGGATGCTCATAATAGCATGTGGGCAGTTAAGATTGCGGAGCAGCCGCCTAGAGGGCCTCCGAGGCACCACGCCCACTCGCTTGGGCCGCCAAACCAAGGGGTTTTGGTCGCAGACACAGGATCTGGGGGGAGGGGGGGGAATGGGCTGGAACAGCCTCTGCGAGGCACTGTGACAAGGCGGGGGGCAGTGGCAGGGCTGGCGAGAGGGCGCAAGGGCTGAGGCCTGAGTCCTGGCAGTGCAGCTGGGACTGAGAACCCCAGGATGTCTCCAAGTTCGGTGAGGCTGTCTGTGGGCCACACTGGCATAGAAGCTCCCACCCTTCTGGCCACGCGCTTGGCCACCTCGGCTGCAGCCCCAGTGGGGCAGGGAGAGAAGGGCTCCTGGGAGAGGGAAGGGGCAACTTCACAGAGTGTGCAATTTGCACATTTACCAGGAGAGCGTTAGTCCTCTCCAGATGTGCCTCTCTTGGCAGAGAGCTGGCCTCTTTCTCCAGAGGCATTTTCCTGAAAGTTTTGGTCAAAAACCAGGGTGTGCACTCTACGTGGGAGCACATTTTGCATGGCAAGTTGCAGTGATACCACACCGAGCCTAATGACAAAACAGAGCCAAGCTCCCGAAGAAGTTACGTGGCACAAGGCCTGCTTTTATACAGTCTGACAAAGTTAAGGTCTGCCACCAACAACACCATCTCGGTAGTTTTATCTTCTGTGAGTCTGTTACCTTGTGTCCCCTACCTGTCAGACAGAAGCCAGGCAGGACTTTAACTGGGTCCATTCTCAGTGTTCCGATTTCCCATCCTGGGGAGGGAGGTCCAGCATTCCTGACGCTGATGTGGACAGACCAGACACCGGCCTCTGGCCTCTGTGAGCACTGCTCAATGAATAACTTCATCCAGGGTCTGCGTCAAAGGGGACAAACCTCCTGAATCATAAATGTATCATCAGCTCGATGAGATGAATGAAGACCATTTGATGATTCCAGCCTCAGTTTTCTTGCATTAGGTAATAACTTTGGCGTAGACTGACCCAGACTTACATATCACCTGTGTTATTTAAAAATAATAGTTAAAAATCACTAATGTTTGGATGACAAGAAAGATAAGAGAGAATAAACTAAAATATACAAATTATTCACCACCCAGATTTACTAAATGTCAAGGTTTGGCTACATGTATTTCAAATCCTTAAAAATATTAGTAAGGTACAAACACAGCTCCCTCTTTCCCTTCCTATCCTCTCCTTCCTTCCCTGGAACCTTATCTAAAATCCATGTGTATCTCTCTATATTTTATAACTTACATATACTAAATGTATATTTTTAAAATTTGTGCCATGTGATATAGCATATGTATTTATCTCTGAATTATATTCATGTCATCAGTAGTCATTTTTATACTTAATGATGCATTTACATGTAGATTGTTTATTTTACCGTATTCACACTGTAGCAACCCATACAGCCAATGGCTAGGAGGAGTGAGAGTAATAAGAAATACCTGTATAGCTCAATAATTGAACACCTTGGTGAAAAGGGCATGGAGAGGGATTTAGCTGTCCTAACAAACATGAGGGCTTGTAAGAGGAGAGCAGTGGTGAATTGAAAGTCTCTACACCTGTGGTGTTGAGAGGCACGGGATCAGCCTCGTATCAGGCTGGAGGAGAAGGTAGTTGGGAGCGTGCGCATTCTATCACAGACCTGCTTACTCTGACTCCGTCTCCTCTCCTGCCTGCAGAATGCCAACACAGCATCTCTCTGCTGAACATTGCCAAGCTCTACTAAAGACTAAGATCTATCTATTCTAAGACTGCTTTGCTCTCTCTAAGACACACATTCTCTCTCTCCTGCTAAAGTAGATAGCCCTCAGGCACCTAAGAGAAATTGTTCCTGAGCAAGGTAGCTTAGCGGTCCACGTCTAGAACCTAGGTAAGCCAGGCCCAAGACCTGGCCAGTCTTGGGCCCTGACACGCACAATATAATTTTATACTGAATTTTATACTGTGTGTGTGTGTTCATGTGTGCATGTGTGTTGGACATGTGACTTCCCTCCAGCTTGTTTTTTACTGTTACAAATATTTTACATATGTATAGGGTACATGAGATGTTTGGTTACATGCATAGAATCTATAATGATCCAGTCTGGATATTTGGGTGTCCATCACATTCAGTATTTATCTTTTCTATGTTGGGAACATTTCAAGTCTTCTCTTCCGGCTACTTTGAAATATACAATACATTGTTGCAACTATAGTCGCTCTACTGAGTTATGGGACATTAGAACTTATTGCTTCCTTCTAACTTATTATACTCATTAATCAACCTCTGTTCACCTCACCATCTCACCTTTCCCCTTCTACTCTCTACTGCCATGGGATCAACTTCCCACCCAGGAGTAAGAGCATGTGATATTAGATTTTCTTTCTTTCTTTCTTTCTTTTTTTTTTTTTTTTTTGTAGAGATAGAGTCTCACTTTTTTGCCCTCAGTAGAGTGCAGTGGAGTCACTCCAGCAACCTCCAACTCCTGGGCTTAGGTGATTCTTCTGCCTCAGCCTCCCAAGTAGCTGGGACTACAAGCACCTGCCACAACGCCCGGCTATTTTTTGTTGCAGTTTGGCCAGGGCTGGGTTTGAACCCGCCACCCTTGGTATATGGGGCCAGTGCCCTACTCACTGAGCCACAGGCACCTCCTGATATTAGATTTTCTATGTTTGTCTTATTTCACTTAACATGATGACATCTAGTTACATCTATGTTGATTACAAAAACAGAATTTCATGTTTTTGGCCAAATAATATTCCATTGCGAATATATCATCACTTATTTTTAAATCTATTTGTCTGTTGATGTGTACTTAGTTTGATTCTATATCTTTACAATTGTGAGTAGTGCTGCCAGAAACACAACTTTTCTTTATTACAAGTCATGCTGAGAGTGACATGCTTACATATACAGATTTTTGGGGTGTATTTACAAGAATAAATATCTTGAGGTAGAACTACTTGTATTATAGAACACATATGTCTTTATTTTTTTATTTTTATTTTTTAAGGTGTAGGAGTCTTTTATTAATGCAATATAACAGAAAAAGCAGGCTAGCATAGTTTGAAAGTGATTAAAAGGAAAATTGTTTATAACAAAGCAAATCTGCACGATGAGAAGAAAATAAGCTAACACCTAAGGAAACTAATTTATACGGGGAGTTTCAAAAAGACCAAGTTTAAAAAACATAAACAAACAATGGAGTGAAGGCATATAAATGAACTCTATAATTGATCCATAAACAACATGGTTTTGAACTGTGTATGACCACTTACGTGCAAATGTTTTTCCATAAATAAAAACAAATTCAAAAATTCGTTGGAGATTTGCAACAATTTGAAAAACTTCACCGATGAACCAGATAGCTTAGAAATATCAAAAAAAAAAAAAAAAGATAAAGCAAAGCATAACTTGAATGCATGAAATATAAGCAGATGTTAGTCTATTATTTACTACCATAACATCACATATATTTTTAGACTCTCTGTTTTATGGTATTAAACCAATATTTCTCTCTACTACCTAAGCTTCCATGCTCAGCTTCCATTCTAAACAAAAAGGAAAGTCCTTTGGGATACGCTGTACCTGAAGTGTCATACTGGGCCAATAGTACAGCATGAACCCTGTTCTCAGTTAGCACTCCTAGGTCACATTCATGCCTACAGAACTATACATTATTAACACCCTACATGATTAATTTATTTTGCAAGGCTTTATATCTGCTGATTAGAAAATAATTTTACTAGGTTAAAACACTGTTAGACAATAGGCTCAGAGAAAATAAAATGTAATCTTTCATTTTCTTTGAAATTAGAAACAAATGAATGGCAGGTTGTTGTCTAAACAATGAATTTTGCTGAAGTCGCCAAAGCATATCTTAAAAATAGAAAGAGATCTCCTTTAGGGAGATTTTGTTATCTGGTTTTAAAATACTATATAGTTGGCAATTAACATTTGCTGCGTGTAATCCAATAAGATCATAGCTAATCACTCACCAGTTTGGGTCTAAATGTTAGTTGTCAAAAGACAAAGCAAAAACAAAAATGACTTACTGGATTTGAGTTTTAGTGGCAATTAAATAAGCATGATTAAAAACATTGAACATGGGGGAAGTGCCTATGGCTCAAAGGAGTAGGGCGCCAGCCCCGTATGCTGGAGGTGGTGGGTTCAAACTGCACCAAAAACAAAAAAAAAAAAAAAAAAAAAAAAAAATTGAACATGGATTAAGAAGTTAATGTCATATATCAATGAATGTACTAAAAGGATGATTCTTACATAAAATACCTAAATCAATGAATAAATACAGTCATGTGCTACATAAAAATGTTTTGCTCACACAGATCACATATACCATGGTGGTTCCATATACTGTATTTTTGAAAGAAGTGTGGAGAATCCTCAAAGAACTCAAATTAGACCTCTCATTTGATCTTGCAATCCCATTACTAGGCATCTGCCCAGAAGAAAAAAAATCACTTTATCATAAGGACGTTTGCACTAGACTGTTTATCACAGCTCAATTTACAACTGCCCAAATGTGGAAATAACCTAAATGCCCACCAACCAGGAATGGATTAACAAGCTGTAGTATATATATACCATGGAATACTGTTCAGCCATTAAAAAAGATGGGGACTTTCCATCTTTTGTATTAACCTGGACTGAGTTGGAACATATTCTTTTTAGTAAAGCATTGCAAGAATGGAGAAGCAAGAATCCAATGTACTCAATTCTTATATGAAGCCAGTAGACGATCTAACACACCCACATAAGACGAAAACTCAAAACAATTCAAGGTAGGGGGAAGGGGAATTAAGGAATGGAAGGTTATGGTGTATGGCACACCTCTTGGGGGAGGGACACAATTATAAGAGGGACTTTACCTAACAAATGCAAGCAGTGTAACCTAATTCTTTGTGCCCTCAGTGAAACCCAAACAATAAAAAAACCCCAACATATGTATAATACTGTATTTTTACTGTACCTTTTCTATGTTTAGATATGTCACAATACACAAATACTTAACATTGTGTTAAAATTGTCTACAGTATTCAATGCAGTAGTATACTGTACAGGTTTATAGCCAAGGAGCAATAGGCTGTACCAAATAGCCTAAGTGTGTAATAGGCTAGACCATCCAGGTTGGTACAATGACAAAATTCCATAATGATGCATTCTGGAATATATCTTCATTATGAAACAACCACGACTTTAAATAAATAACATGAAACACTTTTGGGAAACAAGGCCATATCCGGTTTATCTCTGTGTGATTTGTAGCCTTAAGCATAATACTTTGTGCAAAGAAATCGCTAAATACCTATTGCTGAGTGAATGAATTAATGGATGAACAAGTGATGTTTGTAGTGATGACAAGAGATGTGCAAGCTTGTTTGCTTTCTTATTATCAGTAAAATAAGACAATGGAGTATTAAAATTAGAAAATAATCCTGGGATCATATTTCACTCGAGTTTTAGAGGATTTGGGGTATTAGATGTTTTTTGTTGATTCAAAATTAGAAAAGATATTCATTCTCTAATACCTAAAATTCATCTCCCAGCATGGCATTTATTCAAATAATTGAGAACTTTTAGCAAAATGCCTCCTTGACATCCATGGCATCATTCGAAAAAAGTGTTTTGGGTACTTAATTATAATTCTCTTCTAAGCTTTGTTGAGCTTAAATAAGGCCATTCCCTAGTCTTGGGTTCTGCTAACACCATGTGCTAGTAGGCGGCAGAAGTTTGCATGGCAGTGACCATGCAGTCTGGTCACTTCAGGATTTATTTGAACCACATACAAGAGAAAACATGTATTGAAACAGAATGCTAAAAAAAATTTTAATTTGTGAAATCAATTTGATGAATTATGACCAACAGTATTATTTTTAATGAGATAAAATAAATGTATCAGTATATGCTGTACATAGTAAGGAAGCATTGTTTCCAGAAATATATTTTATATTACAATTATATATTTAAATACATTTGCATATTCATACATATTTTGTCTCATGTTTGCAGTAAAAGTATTTGAGGATTGAAATATATTTTATATTACAATTATATATTTAAATACATTTGCATATTTATACATATTTCATCTCATGTTTGCAGTAAAAGTATTTGAAAGCTATTCTCTCAAGAGATACAGAGGAATGGGGACCTACTTAGAATGATGAAAGTAAGTAGAGACAGGCAAAAAGCAGGTTTTTGGAAGCCCAGGGTAGAGGGCATTTTGAAGGAGAGGATGATCAGCAACATTTCTTGCCAGAGTGTGAGATTAAGTAAAATAAGGTGAGAAGGAGCTAATTTAATTTAGCAGTAGATGGTTTTGTTTAATTTCTGTGACAGGTAAGGACTTCAATAGGTTAAGGAATCAATGGGATAAGGCAATAGAGTCTGATAATTAGACAACTCTTAAAAAACTTGAGTTTCAAGGAAGACAAAACAGGGAGGTAAAGGCAATTTATAAAATCTTCCTAAATAACAATTTTCTTATCTGTAAAATAGGTACAGAAATGCTTACATCAAAAGGCTAATGTGTAGTTTGGATATAATTATGTACAGGATGTCCCAAAGTTGCCCATGAAGTCACCATATATAAGGAAAGTGGGAAATTGTAGCCAAATGCACCTTTTTTACAAAATATTCATTACACAGTTTTACAAAATATTTACAAAATATTCTCTACACGTTGCTCACCACTTTGTAAAACTGTGTAATGAATATTTTGTAAATAAAGTTGTATTTAGCTACCATTTGTGATTTTCCCATGTGTGGTGACTTCTGGGTGACTTGGGAATGCCCTGCATAGCACACAAAACACAATTCCTGGACAACATGTGCTACTCAGGAAATGTGAGCTGCCACTGCTGCTGCCGCCACCACCACCGGCATCGTTACTGTCATTATTTTTTTACTTGATCTTTTTTTTTTTTTTTGGAACAGGGTCTTGCTATGTTGCCCAGGATAGAGTGGAGGGGCATTACTGCAACCTCTAACTCCTGGGCTCAAGTGATCTTCCTCACTCAGCCTCCTGAGCAGCTGGGAGTACAGGCTCACATCACCATGCCATGTAATTTTTTATGTATTTTTAAAATGGAGTTTCTATGTTGCCCAGGCTGGTCTCAAACTCCTGACCTCAAGCAGTACTCCTGCCTGGGCCTCCCAAAGTGCCAGCATTATAGGCATGAGCCACCATCCTTGACCTAAATGGGTGGATTTCTTGAGGGAGATTATTTTCAAAGGGGTTTTAATATATTACTATCCTGCTGGTAGCATACTAAGTCTGTTATTATTATATGGCACTTTAGAATACTGGATACAAAATTTAATAATTTTGTGTTTATGGAAATAGAATGGGCAAAATGTGGTATAAATTACCATGTCAGAAGAGACCCAGGGCTCTGCTGCGTATCAATCCAAATCCTGGGTAGACTTAAAAGCTGAGATAACACGAAAGCGAAATAAACACATATTCTTTCCAGGTAGCTGTGATTTGGGCCCCTGTGGGAAAGGTTAAAACTAATAGGGAGTAGGTGGGGCAGGGAAAGATACCACATTCGTGTTCTCTCCTGTCCTTTCCCCTCCTCTGTCCAAGAGAAAGAGCGAGGTCCCATGTTTAAAGGATCAGCCCCATCTCAAGCACTTTGAACATGCTTTGAGTAGGGCTTGGAACCCGTGGTCAAGACTGAACAATCCCTTGTCAGTAGGGCCAGGGACCCGTTCGGCGTTGTTTTAAACCGGCAAATCAGAAGTGGCTGCCGGACTTCCTTCCACGATGCACAGTCAGTAGGTGTTGAGGTGACCACCGTGGATGACCAGAGTTTGGGAGAATGGGAAGGAGCTGGTTAGAATGACTATTGGCTGTGGAATTGGAAATACAATTTCACTGTGAAACATTTCCAGAGATACTGCAGGCTAAAATTTCAAAGTATCTCCAGAGGATTTAGCTTATTACTCACACTGATGTCAGTGGAAGCTGGGCAGTCACAGCCTCGGCTGCTCTCTGGAACTTTGCCTGACTACTCCTGTTTCAGCCTCTAGAAATGATTTGTTTCGGAGTCTCTCTCTTCCCCTCACCAAATAAACTAATTTCAAATATTTGACGTTAAGATAATAACAGAAAAGTAGTCCCAAAGAACAGCTACAAGCTATAAATTGTCAGCTGGAGAATACAGATGAGCTTCTCT
>NW_003852498.1:1109356-1115273 GCF_000181295.1 Otolemur garnettii
TATCTCGACAGATAAAATAGAAACATATTTAAAGGCAGCAAATTTCAAAGACATATTTAAAACTGATTAATGCAGTATATGTGAACATTTAAATGAGTTGAAATAGTAAAGGTTATTTTTGTGGTTTTAAGTTGGCTTAAATTTAAAAGTAAAATAAATCAATTAAAATTGGAAAAATCACATTTGGCTCAGAGTTCCTTCGTCTTTTTAAAGTCCTCATTGTTTCCTGTTCTGTAACAGAATGTTGCCAATTGTTCCCACTGATTGGACGGACTCTGCTTCCAGGTAGTTTAAGAAATCTCTTAGCTTATCATTATCATTTTTAAAATAATAAGCCTGTTTATGTGGTTGGAGGTGGGAAGAAAATATAGAAGCACAACAGCAACAACAGTGTAAATATCGAGAAACTGAATTAGCCCTGTTTATACTGCATATCCCAATTTCACATGCCCCAGAAAACATTTTTGCAAAATGCTGTATGAATTCCACAAAGTTTTCCCTCAATTCCAACTGAATCCCACCCACTTACTGCCCTGAACTCATCTCACATGGAGCATCCATTTCCTTTGACTCCTTTTTATTCTCCTATATTCTTTTACTTACAAATTCTGATTTACAATATGGTCAGTCAGCAAGTAAGCAACTCTCCCCCTGCCTCTCAGTGGTTTGCGGTATTGACTGATAACATAGCCTGTTGCACCTCAAGGGCCCTAGGTGAAAGATGCTGCCTCCAAAAGGATGCTAGGCTACTCAGCATCACCCCCTTACCCCTGCCCCCTACTTCATTCTGTGGAATGCTGATATGAACCTTTTATGTTCAAGAATTGTAATGAACTAAAGATGGCTGGGAATTTTATGTTAGCTTATTTTCCTTTCTCTTGAATTTGGGCCAGCCTTATGACTTCTTAATCAATAAAATAAGTTGGAAGGGACACTGTGCCTGTCTAGTCCTGGACTATAAGTGCCCTGGAAGCTGCTGCTCCTTCCCTTCGAATGCTTGCTGTTAGGATTCTTTCCCTCTGAATCCAGCTGACCTGCTGGGAGATGCCCCAGTCACGTGGAGAGGATATAGGATGCATGTGGCTGTTTCAGGCAATAGCCACAGTTGAGCTCACAGCCATTGCTGGCATCAAGGGCCAGCCATGTGAGTGGGCCATCTTGGTGGTTACAGCCCAGCTGAAGCCTTGGATTTCTGTGCTCCTGGCAGCATCAGGCAGAGGAGAGCTGCTCACCGGGCCTCCTCAACCTGCAGATTATGAGAGAAAATGAGCTACTAGGTTTGGGGCGGATAGTCGCACAGTCTAGATCACAGAGGCAGGGATAGTTGATTCTTACATGCTCATGTGCACTGGCAGAGTCAGACGAGGAGAGAGGGAGTGTATGTCCTCAGAGCCAGACAGTGTGGGTTTCCCTCATGAGAATGATTTTCTTCCCTTTGTCTAGGAGGTAGCTGTGTTATGACAAAGCCCTGAGTTCTTTTCTTGGAGACTTGCTAACTGTCTGGTCTCCCTTACCCCCTTTAAAAGTCAGTTATAAATAAGAGGCAGCCTCTTAGGCCTGCCTAGGCTGGACGGACAACGCCTCCTGAATTCTGATACACTTCTAGGAGTCTGAGCTGGACTTTGTTTGCCAAGGCTTTCAAGAAGGTTTTTCCTCATCAGATGCTTTTCCTTGAACATAAATCTCCTGCAGGGAACTTGAGGAAGGTGGTGCAGCCCAATCAGATGTGGGCATTCCTGGTCCTCAGCCCTGGATATTTTTCATGCTCTTCCCATATCGTCACAGTCTCTTTCAAGTGGACATTTTAGAAAAGAGGATTAAGGTCTATTTATGTGTCCCCCTCCTCTAGTGGCCCAGCAGCCTCCTTGAGGGCAGTAATCATGGTTTATTTATCTCTGCCTCTAGCTTCTGGAAAAGTCTGTCACATAGCCTTCAGCAGAAATTTTTGAAACTAATTTTTAAAACTGAATGTTAGAACATTAAAGAATATGCTCAATTTATTTAACTCAGTTAACTGGGAAGCTAGCTATGTTGTATGCTCTAATTTATGACTCAGACTCATTCATTCATTGACCTGAGCTGGTCTTTTGTTTCGGCATCTTCCTTTTCACACTGTATAGCATCTGGTGCTCACCCTTATGCATCTTTCAGGAATGGGAATATTTGCTCACAAACATAAAAAGTACATATTTATAATTGTCTTTGTGTTAACTGCCCCTGTTCTTCTAATGTCCCAATCTTACTTCTAGTCATTTCTGACTGTCCTATGCCTTAAACTTGCCTGTGCTTACTAAATTATCTATTCATCAAATTCTCTTTGATTAATACCTGTATTTTGCTATCTCTTTGCTGCCAGGAACATTGAGGGTTAAAACTCCAAGTATTTATAAAGCTGTCTTTAAATTTTAGATGACAGAAAACTTTGAATTATATATTCTGTAAGAGTCAGAGCCATACAATGTGAATTTGGGCATGACCTAGGACAACATCTGTACCTGCTGAGTAGTAAATATCCCATTGATCCATGAATGGATCAATAAATTATGGTATATATACACCATGGAATACTATGTAGCCATTAAGAAAGATGGAGACTTTACCTCCTTCGTGTTTACATGCATGGAGCTGGAAAATATTCTCCTTAGCAAAGTATCTCAAGAATGGAAGAAAAAGTATCCAATGTACTCAGCCCTACTATGAAACCAATTTATAGGTTTCTTATGAAAGCTGTAACCAAACTATAGCCCAAGAAGAAGGAGAAAGAGGAGAGGGAGAGGAGGGGAGGGTGATTGATGGGATCACGCCTATGGTTCATCCTATAAGGGTACATGTGAATCTCTCTAAATGTAAAATTTAAATGTCTTAATATAATAACTAAGAAAAAGACATGAAGGCTACGTTAACCAGTTGGATGAAAGTATTTCAAATTGTCTACAGAAACAGTACACTGTACCCCATGATAATATTAATGTACACTGCTATGATTTAATAAAAAAAAAGAATATTAAAAATTCTTATATTCACTCCTTCCCAAATGAGTACAACTATAACCCCAGGGACACTTCTATTCTAGAAAGTCTTTGTTGAACTTAGCTTACTTGTTACTGACAAATAAAACTATTTTTTCCCATCTGGCACCTTCCAAACATGTTTGTTCACTCCTCTTCCCATGATAGTTTTTCTCTTTACCACTTTATTTCCATTTTTCCCTTCTTGGATGGTTATTGTTGTAAAGCCACCTCTGAGGATTTCATAGGAGCATCAATATGCAAAGATAAAATTCTGTTGTTTTCTCCTCTTTTTTAATGTGTAAGACCTGCTACCACAATTCTCAGCATTGTGGTGAGTCATTTGTATACTTATATTGCCCAGGGCTCCTGGACTTCAGTAGTTATGATACATATGTGAGGAATTATTCCTTCTTTTTATTTGAGGCTAGAACTTTCCTTCTTTCTTAAAGTTTCAAAATGCTTTTATGATCAGGTCGTATGTTTCTTTGTGTTGCTGTTTTAAAGAACTTTTCTCACCTTGCTTATTTCCTAGTCATTAAGGGGCTTGTTACCAGTACCTTTGTCAAAGAAGAGTTATGTCTGTGCTTTGCTTTATTTTAACAATTCTCTGTGCAGGATCTATAGGAAATCGTATATACTACGACATATTTTATACAAATTACAAAATGTTTCATCATTCATGGCAGAAGCTGTGCAACTTTACCGAACCTATATCTTAACCAGTAAAATTGATAGAATAATTTTTAAGTTGAATTTATCTGGTTATGAAATAAATTATTTGTCTCTCAGCTTGTAGGTCATCTCATTTACTCAAAAAACCCCAGGTTACTTGTTATGGTAATGAATTTAAAAATTCACAGACTGCCCAGAGAAGAGCGTTAAATTTGGAAAGAAACCTAATTCTCCTTGAGTAATTACTTTCTGTTTTCTTGCTGTTTTAACAGTTTTCTGGCCCATTGTGGCATTTCTCTGTTCATATTTGTTACATCAGGAGCTATGTCCTGAGAGAGATGCCTAGAGATCCACACACAAGAAAAATGGAAACTCTGGTTTCTATTGTCATCTTTAAGATTGTCACTCTACTTGATCTCAGTAATTTGTAATACTTGTATTCTTCTCCCTCATTAGGGGAAAAGAGATATTTTGGATACTCTGAGGAAATGGTGAGTACATATTTGATGAGATACTTCTTTTCAGAATTCTAAATTCTTTGCATGATAATCATTCCCAAATAGAATTACATTATTAATTCACAAAAATTATAGAAATTCTTTATGCTATAAATAACTATTTTGTAGCTACTCTTATAGTTAGTTTTCTAGATTTGTTACTAAATCTTTTAGTAACAAATGTTGGGCTGGTATTCAAGTGCTTTAGATTTATTTAAAAACTGTGCTTCTTCACATCTTTCAAACTCCTATTAGCATAGCAGTCTTTTTCTGTTGTTGTTGTTCTTTTATTTTTAAAGGTCTCCCTCTGTAGCCTGGGCTAAAATGCAGTGGCATTATCATAGCTCACTGAAACCTCAATTTTTCTGGGCTCAAGTGATCCTCCCACTTCATCCTCCTGAGTAGCTGGAACCATAGGCATGCATCACCCTGTCCAGCTAAGTTTTCTACTTTTCATGCAGACAAGGTCTTACTATGTTTCTCAGACTGGTCTTGAACTCCTGGTATCAAGTGGTTCTCATAGCTTGGTCTCCAAAGTGGTGAGATTACAAGTGTGAGCCACCAAGCCTGGCCCGTACTGAAGTCTTAGCACTAGAGACATTCCCAGAAGAAAAGTAATTCTATGATACAAGAGGAAAAAACCTACTTTTCTATTTCAAAAACATAATGCCCATAGATTTATTTTAAAAGACAAACAAGTGAATTAACATACTTATCTCAATAAAAATCCTTTTTCTGCTCCTCCTCCTCCTTTATCAATGAAATGCATGAATTTAATTTATAATATAAAAAGAATTTCCATGGACCCTTTTACAGAGCACTTACAAGCTCCTCATAGGAACAACTCTGGACAATAGCTGTTGTTACTACTATCTTTAGTTCAAGTTGAATAAGCAGTGAGCTAGACTGTGTAAATACTTTCCCTCTGGTCACACATAGTAGAAGCCCAGCTGAATTCAAACCAAGTTGACTGATTCCAAGATCAGTGCTCTTTTCAGGTTGTCCTTGTAGATATATAGAGAAAGATTGATTTTTTTGCCATAGATTTTTCATATTCACAAGGGATTCTGAAGAGAATAACCTTACCAAGTAGGCATGACGTATCATAATGAGAACGACTGGAGTGATGGACAATTGTGTTGAGCTTCCAACTAGAGCTCAGAGGTTATGCCTTCCCATCCAAGTACTTTATTTTGGCAGTTTCTAGGGAAAAGGGAGCAGCAGGATCTTTTATGCTTTACTTCTAAGTCATATCTTCAGTAGGATTTGCTAGTGCTCTCCTGGAATAACTTGATTGACCCTTTTGATAACATTGCAGTCTTATAAATTAATTTTTTTTCTGTCTCAAGATATTTCTATGTTTTTCTATTTACATGAGCCCACACTTTAGAATTACAAAGATGTTGGCGTGTGATCATTAATATAAATAATAACTATAAATTTTTTTTTTTGTAGCAGTTTTCCTTTTTTGTTACTTTTCTTGTAGCAGTTTTCCTTTTCTTCACTGAATCTAGCCTTTTGTATTTATTTCTACTATGTTAGTTTTGTATCATCTCATTATATTTAATCATAGTCTCAGGAAGAGTAAAAACCCATGTATCCTACTAACTCATAATCCACACCTTTTTAAAACCAAATTATAATCTTTATACTGAAACTTATATCATACTATGTATTGTGGTGCATACATATGATTTGTTCCACATACCTAACTTCATAGAAGATACACATTTTATT
>NW_003852498.1:1116731-1136228 GCF_000181295.1 Otolemur garnettii
AATCCAAATGGAGCCCTAGTCTACGGGGAAAGGGGAGGGGGGAGGGGAGGGGGGAGGATAGGTGAAGAGAATGATATTGTGGGGATCACGCCTATGATCTATCCTATTAGGGTACATGTGAATTTGTCTGAAGGTTGAATATAAATGTCTTAACACAGCAATTATGAGAAGGACATGATGGCTATGTTAGCCAGTTGGATGAGAGTTTTCCAAACTGCATATGGAAGCAACACACTGTATCCTATGATAGAATTAATGTACACAATTATGATCTAATAAAAAAAAAGAATTTCTCAATAAAAGGTGCTTAGTTGGTTACTAAGCTCTTCAGATTTCTTTTCTCAGTCACCTTACCATCTACATTTTAAAATTCATTCAACTCTATTTAATAGTATTACACTTGTCAGTGTTGTATCTTTAAGTTGTGTCCTACAGGGAGAGTTTTAATTATATCACTCATCATTGAATTAGTAAATGCTTCCTTTTAAGCCATTTTTTTTTTTGGCAGCTCTCATCCTCCTAACACTTATATTTCTTTTCTTCTAACTCTAGAGGGAAATAGAATTTCAATAATTTTAATAAAACTAATCCTGAGCTCTTAGACATTCAATTTCCAGATAGAAATACAGTTTAATATATTTCTGACATAGCCTCAGCCTCCTTGTTTTTGTGTATGGTAAAAAACTAGAATGCCAGCATCTCAGTTCATTGGTGTTCATAGCTGAGCAACTATCACAGGGCCTTAGATTTATCTGGAATATGATAGTAGGCAATAGCAAGAAATTTTATTGATGGTTATCTATTTATTCTGGGATAGAAACCTTCCCTCCTTTCTTTTAGCTTAATCCCCCGTTCCCCAATCATAAGTCCTATCTCCAACCAAAAGTGAACAAAACACCCTAAAGAACTTGGCCAGAGATTCAGTAATTGATTTTAAGGTATTAAGTAGATGAAAAAGGTCAAGAAGAATGATAAAGACATCTCCCAGGCCTCCCAATGGTGCGATATGTAGGCAAGGAGAAGACTTAGATTGAGTACAGAGCTTGAGAAAAAGGATCATGGTCAATCTGGCATCTCTAGCTGATTTTTACTACATAGAGACTTGAAACTAGAAATTGCAGGCAAAACAGAGAAAAGGAAAAAGAGAGAGGATGCTATAGGAAGTTGATGATGAGAAAAGGTAAGTTCAGCTTAAAGCACAAGCAATAATTTTCCCATCTCTGGTCTTGGAGAACTGAGCCTGGCAAACATCTCAATTCTTATTATTTTGATCTTTTAACTGAAATTTACTATGTTAGTGGATTTTTCCCAAGATTTAGGCAGACTTTTTTTTTTTTTTATCCAATTTGACATTGCTACCAAGTCCTGAGGTTGGTTTTCATGCATGTATGTGCTCGAAAGGGAAATTTCTTTATTCAACAATATACTTCACTTCCAAACATTCATAATAATGATGCATGACACCTGTGAAAACTCTCTGGGGATCTGCTCTGTACTGGAGTGGAAGCTACTTTAGTCTAAAGAAATTGTCAGATTTAAGTATTAACCAAAACAGAAGACCTATGGAACAGGAAGAGCTATTTGGTAGACAATGTTTTGAGTAACACAGTTAACTGATTAGTGTAAAGTGGTCCTGGGCATAACATATGATGGCTAGACTGATCTTGATATCAAGCCTTGGATCTTATTTCACATGTAATATCCAGTTCTCTGTATGAGACTTGGCATGCAGTGGGAGCTAAGTGAATATTCGTTGACCTCATGTTCCTTGCCTGCTCTACTTCCAGACCATCTGCCACTTGTAGACTCTTCAACTTTTATTTCATTACTATTTGTAAAGTCTTACAAAATGTAATGTTCTTCCAAATAGCAGGAGCTTAAAGAATATGACTAACAAGGGTGGTGCCTGTGGCTCAGTGGCTCATATACCAAGGATGGCGGGTTTGAACCCGGCCCCCTTCAGCTAAAATAGCAGTGACAACTGCAACAAAAATTAGCTGGGCATTGTGGCAGGTGCCTATAGCCCTGGCTACTTGTGAGGCTGAGGCAGGAGAATTGCCTAGGCCCTAGAGTTGGAGGTTGCTGTGAGGTGTAATGCCACAGCACTCTACCGAGGGCAACAGAGTGAGAGTCTGTCTAAAAAAAAAAAGAAAAAGAAAAAAGAATATGACTAATGAGAGAACTGCTACTTTCTAATTAATTGAGCTAGAAGGAGTGAATTGTGGTATGAAGGTGAGAAGGTTTTCTCCTCTCCTTTCTACTCCTATAAATTCAGCTTGGGAATGGGCAAAATATACACTCCAAAGTATTAGCTTTGGGGACTAATTATCTTTTTTCATGGCCTGGTAGTACCTCTGAACTACTTTTTTACATAGGAGCTTAGATTCCTGAAGTCACATAGTTCATGTCTCTTTTTGAATGTATCTGAAGCCCCTTTCCCCTAAAATGTTTTGAATTTCTATAATAGAATTTTCTTATTGACTCACAGGATGTTTGAATTTTATGAAATCTTAGGTATCATTTGGCTTAAAGTCCTTACACTAGAGTGAAAGAAACTGAGGTTAAGGGTAATAAAAGGGGAAGTAGAAAATTATCATTTATTAGAGACCAAATATGTGCTGAATATTATGTTATACTTTCAGTAAGCATTATCTACTTTACAATTTCAGACTAACCCTCACTGTGTGGATGGGTATCTATCTAACCTTATGCTCTCCTGGCCAAGGGGAAAATACTTTAAAATTAATTTGTCAGACTTTCACTAAGAATTATTATAATTACCAGAGGAGTTAAGAACTTTTTCAGAAGCCATATAAGAAGGGTGATTGAACCAATTAAGAGTTAAATTTTTATTCATGTACTATTCTTTCCTCCGTTTCTTTGATCCAAGAGGCACCCTTAACATCTCTTTTGCTCAGAAGACATAATTGCATTTTAAAATGCATGTGTGGAAGGTGACTGTTTAGCATAATCCATTCTCTTTCAGTAGTAACAAGACCCTTACTTAATTCCAGGTAGAAACACATCCAACTGAAAGATCACATTTCCTAGACTCCCCTGTATCTGGGGATGAAAACTGAGATCTTAAGAGAAAATTTCTGGTGAAGTGTGTTACAAAGCTTCTTTCTCCCTTTTCCTTTTTTTATACTTTTTTGTCTGCATCATGACTATGATGACCGGAGCTCACGAAGGACAGAGCATAGTTTCCTGATGGCCTTGGATAGGTGCCATGCAGGCCTTAGCTACCCACTGCTCAGCTTCTAGGTGAGAAGATAAATCTTAATGTGTTTAAACCACTGTTGTCAGACTTCTCCTGGTAGCCACAATTCCCAGCTGATAAACAAACTATGACAGGTTTGGAAGGGCTCATTAATGTTTTGAACTGTGTTCCATCATTCTGTGGTTTCTTGATGTTTTCCAAGGGGTCACCTGGGAAGGGCTTGGTTCTCAAATCTTCCACTGCTTGTCCAGTGAAAACATCTCTAATTCCATCTGTTTTATTATTTAGACATCTGCGTGGCATTTTGTTTGAACTAAGATCTCATAGCTTAAAGTAATTTGAAAACCACTGAGTTCTGGAACTAACGTTCTCATTGTACAATTGCTAAAACAATTACCATTTTCCAGGCATTCTTCTAAGTGGTTGACATATAATAAATCATTTAACTCTCTCAATAACACTATGAAGTAAGTGTTGTTACTATTGCCACCTTTCAAGAGAGGAAACTGGGGCACAGAAACATTAAGTAATTTTTGCAAATTATACAAAATCTTAGCATAGCTGAGATTTAAACCTGGCAGGTTGCTCCAAAATCCAGGCTTTGAAACATGATACTACCTCTATCCTTGACTACTAAATTAATGCCCTGTACTGTAAGTGATAAACAGAAAGGTTATAGGAGACTAGGAGACCTGAACCAAGTTCTCAGAGCGCTTTAATGTTTTCTTGAAAACTCCGAGCAGAATCCTTCATTTGATTTGTTAACAGATTTTTCTATATGGCACAATAAAGAAACTGATAAATAAAGAAAAAAATAAAGATAAATACAGAAAAAGTCTCTTTCCTAGTTGCTTCAGTTGCAAATGAATGACACCCACTAGGAATAAATACAACTTTCAGCTCCCTGCTTCTTTTTGAAGAATGGTTCTCTTGAAAGTGTAACAACGACACCAGGCTTGGCTGAAATCTTTTCTACTCCCTAGCTTCCTTTTAAACATTAATCACATCTCCTTTCACATATTGCAAACATTCTGATAATCCTAGACTTTGCACAATTTTAAGGTTTCTAGAACACAAAGAGACCAGTGTCAGAAAACTGATAAAGTCTGTCTCCAGACCTTGCCACATCACACCTTAAATCAACTCAGTATCAATTAAGTGTGGCTTCCTTGCTACCATTCCTTTCCCTAATCCACTGAAAATCCTCCTGTTTTCTTACAAAACCACCAATGCACAATATTACACAGCAGTGTTTTCAATTAGAATTTAGAATTTTAATTCTATTAGAAATAATGACTGCATACAAAAGAAATTTTGGTTTTCTGGGGAAATTTCTACATGCAAACATTTCTCCTAGACGCACATATGCTTTTTTAATGTTAACCAATGAAATTTTATGCGCGCAACAAAAGTGATTATTTGATTTTTTTTTTTTTTTGCTTTTGAGTCAGTGATTATTTCTTTTAGACCTTTGATTCACACTAAGAGTTGAATGTAATTTTCCTACAATATAAGAAACTCAAAAAGGAAAGCAATCTTCTTTTATAATAGTACAGATGCCAGCTCTTGGGTATTTTCTCCACTGATGGTCAAAGATAGAATATTGTTACCTATTAACTCTCTCTGTAAAAATATGAAAAGATTCATCTTTATAAAACTTTCACGAACACATAGTGAGAATATTTTTAGAATTCTACCCAGTATCTTTTTAGAATGATCTAACCCATATACTTCATAGAAACAAGGGTAGACAGATCACTTTATAATTTTCCCCAATCCCAATTTAGTGTTCATTACATGAATTTACAGAGATACTCAACCCACTTACCACCTGCTTAGAGGTACTAGTGATAGGATTCATAAGTGTAAGATGGAACACAAAGAACAATGGAATTATTTAGCACTCAAAGCTGAATTTTCTTGACCTGGTAGATTATTAGAATCATCTGATAATTTCTTAGTTATTCAGATTTCCAAGTGAGCCCTGGAAATGCTGATTTAGAACTTCTGGGCAGGGGATGCTTGAAGGAGAAATTTCTTTTCTTTCTTTCTTTTTTTTTGCAGTTTTTGGCCAAGGCTGAGTTTGAACCCACCACCTCCAGCATATGGGGCTGGCACCCTACTCCTTTGAGCCACTGGCGCCACCAAGGAAGGAGAACTTTTTACAAGTTCCTCACGTGATTCTGACATGTAGTTGAGTTTGCAAACTGACATTTAGAGAAAAAATTACCTAATTCATGATAAATGCAAAATATTCTAAAAGAAATTAATTTTATTTAAAAAATCATACCTTAAAAAGCAGGAATTTATGATTAATAATTTTATTACTATGGATAATTTATAAATAAAAATTAATACCAATCCTGAAATGCAGCAATAGTATAAATATGTCCTTCACCTTCCCGTTTCTCATGAGCCCTTCACTGTAAAATGTACAATTATATTGGTGATATCTTTGTGATAGGAAGGAGTGGTTGAGAGGGAAAGAGAATACAAATGATGGAGGATAAAAAAAAGGATGAAAAAGGGAGAATTTGAAAATCTATTTTCTTTATATAACAATTCAGTATTTTTTCCTAATTATAACAACGTTATGGGTCTGTGTTCTAAACATATAGACATGTACAACAAGGTCAATGTATATAACTACTGTTCATGTTTCAGAAATATATTTCTTTGTGTATTTTTTGAAATAGGATCTCCCTCTTTTGCCCAGGTTAGAGTGTAGTGGCATCATCATAGTCATTGAAATTTTAGAAATATATTTCTAATCTTTCAATGAGACATATCTATAAAAATAAATTTAGAAACATGCCATATATACTGTGATATAATTTCATTTTTCATTTCACATTGTTAAAATCAGTTTTTCAAGTTAGTAAACATTGTTCTATGACACATTTTTTGACAATAGTATAATATTCCATTGCGTAAATGAAACTGAACAATCCATGTTAAAACCTTTATATTTTCCCTGTTTTTAATGTTATAATCAATATTAATATGAAAATATTGCATGTAAACATTTATATATATTATTTGCTTAGAACAAACTATTAGAAGAATAGATCAAAAATATAATTTATTAATCTTGATACATGTTTTCAGATTACCCTATGGAAAATCAGCATCAGTTAACACTGTCATTTGCACTATATTCTCATAAGGTTTGTGACAACATCTTTCACAATTGATAGATAAAATGGGCATTGATTTTCGTTTCTTTGATTCCTAATGCAGGTAATTTTTTTTTCTAAAAGTAATATCCTTTTTGCATTTCTTTATTTGTAAAGTCTATATTCTTTGCCTATTTTTTTGTGACAGCCATGTTTATCTCTTAGGTAGTTTTTGAAATTTCAAAACATTTAGGAGGTAAAAGTATTTTTCTTTACATGGATGAATTATTTCATGCTGAAATGAATATATATTCCAATTAAATAGCTCCCATTTGGAAGTAAGAATATGTGATATTTGTTTCTCTATTCCTGAGATACTTAGGATTTAGTCTCCGGTTCCATTGAAGTTTCTACAAAAGACATTAATAATTCCTTTTTAATGGCTGTGTAGAACCCCATGGTATATATATCACACATTTCCTTTATCCATCAGTCTGTCAGTTGATGGGCACTTAGGTTTGTTCCATATTTTTGCAATTGTGAATTTCTCAAGTATGGGTGGCTTCTGATATAGGGACTTCTCTCCTTTTGGTATGCCCAGTAACGGGATTGCTGGATTGAATGGTAGGTCTACTTTAAGTTCTTTGTGGCATCTCCATACTGTTTCCTACAGAGGTGGTACTAAATTGTAGTCCAATATCCAGAAGAGTTTTTCCTAGGTTTTCTTCTAGAACTTCTATGGTTTCAGATCTTACATTTCAGTCTTTAATTTCCCACATGTAGGAGCCTTCCCAAAGTACCCCTAGTTCTGCAACACAGGTTGTCCCACTTCTCTCTTCCTCACTTCACTCCTGCCTCCTCTCTGTTGATTCCCAGTGCTCTCTTTTAAACAAAGGCTCCAAAGATGAATATTATTTTCCACTTTTGAGCCTCTTCATGAGAGGAGCATCATGCAGGCTGTTTCTACTTCACCATCTTGGCTGCTCTTTTCTGTAGTTGTTTTGAAGAATGTTGTACATCATGGATGTTAAATGCTTTTTCATTTATGTATGGTGGAAATGCCTTCCTAGATTTTATTTATTTGCTAGATATTGTTTTCTTTGCTATATAGATACTTCATTTTTATGTGTTCATATTTATTACTCTTTTGTTTTGGATTTCTGTTTTGCTTTATTTCCTCTCAAACCCAAGATTAAATATATTCCAGATATATTTTTAGAATTCTTTTTTATTCCATATATTCTATAGGTAAGTTTTTATTTTTTATTTTTTTAATTTCAGGTTAGTGGGACAGTACAAACAAGGTGAAGGCATTTGTTAGGTAGAGTCCCTCTAGTAGTTGTGTCCTGCGCCCCAAAAGTGTGCCCTGCACCCTTACATTGTGCTCATTAAATGGGACCACACCAATCCCTCTCCCTCCTCCTGTTTTCCCCTCCTTCATTTCCCCTCCCCCCAATGTGAATTGAGTTTTTCTCTTATGTGGGCATGTATTTGGCTTCATATTAGTATTGAGTACATTGGATATTTGATTTTTCGTTCTTGTGATACTTTAGTAGGGAAAGTGGTTTTTTTAATTTAATTTTTAATTAAAATTATAACTGTATACATTTGTGGGGTACAATGTGATGATTTGATATACAATATGGAATGCTTAAATCAAACCTATTAACGTAGCTATCACCTCACTTATTTTTTGTGATAAGACATTTAAAATTTTCACTTATTTTGAAATATACCCTTGTATTGTGCACATTAGGCAAAATCCCACCAAATGCCCTCCCTCCTCCCACCAGCCAGCTTACCTCCTCCCCTCTCTATTCTCTCTCTTTCCCATTGCTGGACTATATTTGTCTTTCATCATTTGTATGAGTGTGCATGTGTTTATATATTGGTTTTATAATAGTATTGAATACATTGGATTTTTTTTCTATTCTTGAGATACTTTACTAAGAAAAATGTATTCCAACACCATCCAGGTAAATGTAAAAGATATAAAGTCCCCATCTTTTTTTATGGCTGAATAGTATTCCATGGTATGCATATACCACAATTTATTAATCTATTCATGGGTTGATGGGCATTTAGGTTGCTTCTATGACTTGACAACTATGAATTGAGCTGCAATAAACATTCTGGTGCAAATATCTTTGTGGTAAAATGATTTTTATTCTTCTGGGTAGTTACCTAGTAATGGAATTGTGGGATCAAATGGAAGATAAACTTTGAAAGATATCTATAAAGAGAACTATGAAACCCTAGGAAAGGAAATAGAAGAAGTTAACAAATGGAAGAACATACCATGCTCATGGTTGAGAAGAATCAACATTGTTAAAATGTCCATACTACCCAAAGCAATCTACAAATTTAATGCAATCCCCATCAAAACACAATGTCATACTTTGAATAACTTGAAAAAATAGTACTTCATTTTATATGGAATCAGAAAAAAACCCTAAATAGCCAACACAATACTAAGAAATAAAAACAAAATTGGAGGCATTATGCTACCAGACTTCAGGTTATACTACAAATCTATAGTGATCCAAGCAGCATGGTACTGGCAAAATAACAGAGGTAGATATATGGAATAGAATAGAGAATCTCAAGGTGAACCCAGCCTCATATCATCATTTGATCTTTGATAAGTCCAATAAAAACATAGACTGGGGAAAAGAATCCCTATTTAATAAATGGTACTGGGAGAACTGGCTAGCGACCTGTACAAGACTGAAATTGGACCTTCACCTTTCACCACTAACAAAAATTGATTCTAACTGGATAAAAGATTTACATTTAAGACACGAAACTGTAAAAATACTAGAAGAGAGTACAGAGAAAATGCATGGAGATTATTGGCCTGGGAACATATTTTATGAGGATGACCTCCTTGGCAATTGCTGCAGTACCAAAAATAAATTACTAGGATTTGATCAAGCTAATAAGCTTTTACACAGTTAAGGGTTGAAGGAGCTGAACCACCAGTCTAAGAATCTCTCTAAAATTCAGGCTTTTATTAATGACAAATAAAGAGTCCTATTTGTGGAAAAAGTGTGCTGTTCACACTCATATATACACACACACATGTACACAATCTATATCTTGTGGTATTCAGAAAGGATGGTACTTTGGTTCTGATAGTTACCTTTTTACTACTACCTTTGAAAAAATATCCTATTCTCCTTATTTTTGGGATAATTTTGTGTTGGTATCCCACTGAGAGCACCACTGAAGTTAGCTGGTACCATTTTATTCTAGTTTCTATTTACCTACTCAGGATCTAATTAGACAAAGTAGTAATAGACCTCAGAAACTACTAGTAAATATTTGTTCCCAGAATGAGAGTTCTTCTTCCTAAATTGGGATTTCTGTGAGGATTGAAATTAAATAGGCCATAGGTACATGGAGAAGCATAGAAAGAATGAATGGAAAGTCCATAGACCCCAAATAGGCATATCATACAGTACACCTTTCAGAAGGGAGGAAACACACTTGAACATGGTAATATCAACAGGGAGAGTGCCAGAGAAGCCAGTGAAATGGAGAAAGCCCTGTGAAATATATTTTAAATTTAAGAGAAATTATTAATTGTGGTCAAATACACCTAACATAAAATTTATCATCCTGACCATTTTTTCAGGGGATAGTTCAGTAATGTCACATACACTCATGTTGTTGTATAACCAATCTTCAATCTTTATTTTGCAAAACTGAAACTCTACATCCTTAAACAACTCCAGACGGCCTATATTTTAAAGAAACTGAAGAAAGATTCCTCAAACAGAGAAATCTGGGCAGCTACCTTGGCCTATGCTCGTCCAGAAACCTCTTGTTTATAGCTGAATCAAGAGAATTCAACTCTTTCAAAGATGAATTATATGAAGAAATAAATCTAATTTCTATACAATGACATTATGAGCAAAAAGTGTCCAACCTTTTTTTTTTCTCTGCTGCATACTGGAAGAATAAATGCTACACAGTAAATAACAAACCCTAAGGAGAGCTGATTAGCAAATCAAAAGGTCCAACTGTACATTTTGGGATATCTGACACCACAGATAAGCAAAACAGTCCTCAAAAAATTAGTATGTGGCCTATAGGCTGCAGGTTGGATGCACCTGAAGAACAGAAAAAAAATTGTATATAAAGAAAATATTCCTGAAAAATATTATTATGAGGCAGAAGAAAATTAAAACCTAATCCTAACTTTAATACTAAAAATATAATGAAGTAATTATAGTTATGAAGGAAGATTAAAAACAATAATACCAGAATTCAGTGAGAGATCTGAGGAAGAACCAGTGACCAAAAGACAGGATGATGTAAATGAGAACCATCAAGATTCAGGAAAGGAATTAATTAAAAAAAACAAAACAAAACAGGGGCTCAGCACCTGTGACTCAAGTGGCGAAGGCGCCAGCCATATATACCTGAGCTTGTGGGTTTGAATCCAGCCGGGCCCACCAAACAACAATGACAGCTGCAACCAAAAAATAATGTATTATTCAGGCATTGTATTAGTAAGTGTATTATTCAGGCATTGTGGCAGGCGCCTGTAGCCCCAGCTACTTGGGAGGCAGAGGCAGGAGAATCGCTTGAGCCCAGGAGTTGGAGGTTGCTGTGAGCTGTGATGCCACAGCACTCTACCCAGGGTGACAGCTTGAGGCTCTGTCTCAAAAACAAAAAAAACAAAAAACAACCCAGGAATGAAGACCAAATTACAAGGACCTTGAGAATGAGCTACCTGCAGAGCACATAGCAAGAGTCAGATAAGTTAATGGCAACTAAACGTGTGGCATAAAATAAGAAATATATTTTGAAAGATTAGAGAGAAATTTTACCCATAGGTGACAGGCAAAAGAGATTTAATGTTTAAACATTTGAAATTTCTGAAGAAGACAAAGATAAAACAGGACAAATATTTAAAAATATAAGTCTTCCCAGTTTGGGCAACATTGAGAGACCTCCATATCCACAAAAAGATTTTAAAAATTAGCTGAATATGGTGGTGCACATGTGTTGGCCCAGCTGCTAGGGAGGCTGAGGATTGCTTAAGCCCAGGAGTTGGAGGCCTTAGTGAGCTATGATGAGGCCACTATACTCCAACCTGGGTGACAGAGCAAATCTCATCTAAAAAAAGAAAAGAAAAGAAAAGAAAAACAATATATATATAAGTTTCAGAAAGTGTTTCTAAAATAAAGGAAAAAATAAGAAATGGCATTGCTGTTGCTTGTGCTGGCATGAAGAAACCCTGGAAGAGGAAGCACAGGAACAAGAAGGAGGAGGATGGTTACCAAGACGAATGAAGTGGGGAGATGAGAGGATAAGGACAGGGATCGCGCTAAGACCAGGATTTCCCTTGGTATTTCTTTGTATGGTCTTGATTTTGAACCATTTGAATAATACATTTACTAAAAATATAGAAAAATTTGAAAATATCCACCACATTTATAAACTATTTTAGATACTTTATGAACTATTTGTATAGGTCTCATGTTATTTTCTGTTTATTTTTACATAAGCAAAGTTCTTTTGAGATCTGATCTCTATAAACTGAGGTTGTAGTTCGTCCTTGATCCTTTCCATTCCCCACATGGTACCTGTTAAAATTCACTTATTCATTCACCAAATGGTCACTTTCTACTACAGACTGGTCATTGTTCTAGACATTGGACTGTATCAATGGAAACATCAAAAAGATAAATCTCCATCCTCCTGGAGCTTATATTCTAGTTTCAGGGAGAGGGTACAGAGAATAAAATACACATAAGGAAAATGCACAGTATGTTAGATGGTGATAAGTGTTTTGGGGAAAGTGAAACACAGGGGTAGAGGGAGTGGGGGAAGTGTGAGAGCAGCTGAAATTGTCCTCAAGGTCAGCAGGAAAGGCCTGGTGAAGAACAAGCTTTCCTTTTTTTTCAATCTGTGGACCCTTTAGCCAGACATATTATTTTGCAAGTATTTAATTTGGATATTTTAGGCAGAAGAAGGAACTCCTCCTGGTTTTAGTTCTTGGACTAATGTTGGTGAGAAATAAATTTTATTTTTGAATACTCTCAAGGTTCTTGTGATACTTTCCTTATTAGAAACAGTGACTTAAAAGTGAAAAAAACACTCAGAATCCCCCAAAACAAACCAACCTGTAATTTCTTAAGTGCTCCATTTCATGAATCTTCTTGGGTCAGCCAGATTCCCACATATAAGTGCCTTTCAGCTCAAATGCCTTTCAACAGAAAATTATTTTGAGAATTGGTGCCAAAAAAGTCATTAAAAAATAAAAGGGTGATGGGGAGGGAGTATAGCAGGAGCTGTGATTCTCCAAGAAAGCAGCTCCCCCAGGCTGGCTTGGAAGCTTCTCTCTTGTTGATGATAAAGGGGAATCTATGTCCAAAACGTAGATTTCCTCAGGTATTTTCTCCTACATTTCTCCCTGAAAGATGTTGCTCCAAGACTTTACTAATACCATAACCAATAGACTTTGTGAAAATAGGGGCCTTTTGCAAATTTAATTTCCAGTTCTTTTGAAATTTTGCAACTTGAAAAAAATAATGCTTTCGCAACTATCTAAATGAGAAGTTGAGGGTGATCAATTAGATATTGCTCAATTTCTGTCAAGAGAACTTAGAAGTTTCTTTATCTTTTATTTTCAACTTAATCTAATTTTCTTCAAAGTATTTCATGAATATAGTTGAGAAAGCCAAATAGTTGTCCAAGGTTGGTAATGAGAAATGAGAACATTTTGCTTCCCTTGGCCCTAATCTGATTGTTATACTTTGGAGGAAACCATTTTTAGTATTTTAGCTTATTATTTTTCTGTTTATTTTTACATTTCTATAAAACATGATCATATTTCTATATTTGGACCTTTGATTTCCATAGATTATCCATAGATTCCTATTGTGCTCTCTTATATCTGCCACCCCACCTCAACATTTTTTAGTTGAAGTAATATTTGATGCTTACATTATTATGTTAAAATTATTTTTAACTTGGTCATGCTTTTAATTTTTTGTCACTTGCAAAGTTACTTATTTTTCCTTTGCCTTGTTTTCTTCTTATGTACCTATTTACTAGAAAATGGAACTCTCTTTTCAAAGAGTTCAGATATATTACATAATACATTTTTTTTTTATTTTTGCAGTTTTTGGCTAGGGTGGGTTTGAACCCACCACCTCCGACATATGGGACCAGCACCCTACTCCTTTGAGCCACAGGTGCCGCCCTGTAATACATTGATTCTTTTATCTGTTTATCTTTGAGACATCACTTCTGGGAGACCTCACTCCCCCGTGTGGTCTTTTGCTTTCTGGCTTTCTCACTCTCCCCTCCAGCGCTGCTCCCTCAGCTTCCTCATCCCAATTCTGAGGTTTTCCATAGCCTTTTCTTCATCTCGATTCCATGTTTCTTGAATTTCATGTCTTACTAACTGCGATTTTATTCCCTTGATTGATGGGGGAACATCTTACAGTAATATAAGAAATTGGTTTTTGGAGTGAGATTGTTTGACTCTACACATCTGAAAATATTTTTTTTTTTCTCACCCTTGAATAATTGTTTGGCTGGGTATAGAAGTCTAGGTTGGAAGTCATTTTGCTATCAGATATGCAAAGGCTTTGCTAAGTTAATTAATTTTCTTCTAGCTTCTGGTTTTGCTGTTACAGTGTCTGATTCAATCTTTTCAATTTTTCATTTTAGAACAATTACAGATTCACAAGAAATTTCAACAGTTGTAAAGAGTTCCTTGTATTCTTCCTTCAGCTGTCCTTGATGGAAGCACTTGTGCTGTGATTGTATAATATTAAATGATATTATTCTTATTTTAGTTTCTTTGCAAATGACATTTGGTTTTCTTTCTAAAAGTTTTGGAGCATGAAAACTTCCCCTGTAGTTATTCTGAAATTTTATGATGATGAACCTTGGTGTGGGTTTTCTTTTTTTCCCTGGTCTGCTCAGCGTTTGTTGAGCTTTTGTACCTAGAAATTGTACTTAGTTCCTCATCGTTTCCTCTATTCCACTTCCATTGCTGTCTATTCTTTCTTAAATTCTATTGTTTTATTTTTTAAATTATATTTAATAGACTTCTGGAAAAATAATCTATTTAATAAATGTTTTTTTCCTACCTTCCATTTATTTTCCTTTATAAGAGGTTTTCTCATCTCCTTCTTCTATTAAATTTTTATTTCTCTTATGATATCTTAAAATTCCTTGAGTATTTTAGAATATCATCCTCTTCTTTTTTTCAAGAATCTAGTGTCTTTAAAAAAATTTCTCTGAGGGTTTTAACTTTATTTCCTTTGAACATGTCTTCACTTCTCTGTGTTCACTTTGCTTTCTTTGGGTTCTCTTTCCCCTGTTAGAGTCTTTTCTCACATTCAGGAGGAAGTGGTAGAGATCTGGCTTTACTTTTATTTTTCTTAGTAGAAATTCATTCAGACCTGTTATCACCTCGGTCTGAGGCCTCAGCTCCTGACTGGCCTCATAGAGTATCGGGGCTTGTTTCTTGGATTCTCTTCCCAGAGACGCTTAGTTTTTATTTTTTTCTTGTCTGATCCTCCTGTTCCCCATATTCTATACCTGTTTCTTTTTTGTCTGCTTTTATATCTCACGGTTCCTATTCCCTTTGTCCTTAGAAGTTAGTATCTTAACTAAACCCTTAACTTACTGCCATTTTGATAGGGTATGGAAGCAAACAAATATGTTCAAGTTGTAGGATTCACCTGGAAGTTTCTGATATAATATTTCATACCTAATTATTTCAAGTGTATAGGAAATGTTTTGATTACATGTATAATATTTTATAAGAACCTTATGAAATTCTTTTTTATAAAAATTTTTTTTATTTTTGAGACAGAGTCTCACTATGTCATCCTCGGTAGAGTGCTGTAGCATCACAGCTCACAGCAACCTCAAACTCTTGGGCTTAAGTGATTCTCTTGCCTCAGCCTCCCAAGTAGATGGGACTACAGGCACCTGCCACAATGCCAGACTATTCTTTTTGTTGTAGTTGTCATTGTTGTTTGGCAGGCCCAGGCTGGATTAGAACCTGCCACCTCTGGTATATATGTCTGGCGCCCTAGCAGCTGAGCTACAGGTGCTGAGCCATTAAAAATAATTTTTTAAACCAAAAAATTGTATTTACTTAGAAGCATTCAACAATGTCAACCAAACAGCTACAACTTTTTTTTGTTTGTTTTTTGTTTTTGCAATTACAGAGTGGTATTCAGTTAACAGAACAACAATTATTTTGTATAAGCTACAACAGAGGCAACCAAAGATGACAAAACTACCACCCCCATCCATAACTAATTTGAGCTGCTCACCAACAAGAACCTACTTTAAATTTCCATACCAATTCACAGCCCTCATACTGTACCACCCAAGATTATTGCATATTGAAAATACCACCAGGACAGGACTATCTAAAGACATATTGAGTAGTGTGTTAGCTATACAAAAACAAACAAAAAAATGACTGCACAGTTTGAAAACAAATCTTACACAGCCTTACATTTCAGTTTTTTTATTTAAAAGGAGTAAGTTATTTAACATGGGTGTTAAATGCTTTATAGACAAGAAAAAACTGCAACAGCACCTAAGTTATTATCATCATCCTCTTCTTCATCGTCTTCCTCCTCTCCATCTTCCTCACCCTCCACCTCCTCTGCCTTTCTCTTGCTTTTTTCGGTCTTGATGACCTCCTTTTTTTGCTGCATCAAGCTTTCTTCAGCTCTGTCTGCTGGGTCTGCAGCAGTATCCGTTTCTTACTCTTCCTTCAGCGCTGCAGCCCTCTTTCCCAGTCTGCTGCCACCGCAGTGGTGTTACTCCACATCTCTCCCAGCTTCTTTGCAGCATCACCAATGCATAGACTGGGATGTTCTCCTTAGATTATTTTTGGTGACACTCAGAACAGAACAAGAAAAAGGCTGAAGGAGACCTCTTGGGTGGGCTCTTTGAACATCATTTCTGCTCCCCTTTAGGAAGGTTATAGATTTCCATTTCTCTTTCATAACAGGCCCTGCCCGCCTTTGCCGTATCTTCAGATTTTCCTTTCTCTTCGGCAGACATGGTTTTCCCTGCTCTCTGAGCACGTCTTGGAAAACTCTGAGAAGTTGCTTCTGGGGGCTGCTTCTTGCCCTCCTCCTGACAAGTTTGCACAAAGAAAGGTATCATGACCTTTTGCCTCTCTGCTTCTTAGGACTCCTCTGCCCTGTTTAGTCATTTCCCAGCTCTCACTGGCCCTGGCGCTGTCTCTGTGGCGCTAACGGTACCTCATGGGCTGTGACAGAAGAGCCAGGTGTAGCCTCCTCTCTCTCTCCGCTCTGTAACTTGTAAAAACAATTTACGCCAATTATCTTGTATTTCTTAGGTAGATGATGATTTTTCTCTTTTGTACATTTGGAAAGAAACTTCTTCATTCACTAGTGCTTTTAAAATTGTTTATACATAATTTTACCTATTTCTTTTTTCTTATCTCAGTTCATTGACTAGTATTTTAAAGTTATTTAAAATGATTTTAGGCAATTTCTTGTCTTTCTTGATAGAAAATAATTTGACTTTCCCTATTTCAAATTTGAAGGTTTTTTTTTTTTTTTGTCTTACTTCATGGCTATCACTATAAAAACATTAAATAAAACAATGTATAGTCTTTTAGTTATATCTTAATGATAAGTCATTTTTTTTGCCCCATACATAGAGTTTGGTTATTGTCACAGAATATCCTGTATTGCATTAGTGAACATTCTGCTCTCCTTAGTTTAATGCTAGCGTTTCTAAAGTTAGAAATGAATATTCAATTTTCTTCAAATCCCACTTTCACATTTGTTGTTCCATTCACATGTTTGTTCTTCTTTAGTCAGTCAAGATGTATTTATAGAGTCCCATCTCTAGTAATATATTTATTTATTTTTATTTTAGATTAATATGAGGTTATAAATGACACCCTTAATATGAGGGTATAAAAGATAGGTGATAATGTTTGCATTTGTTAGGTGACATCCCTGTCATAGTTGTGTCCTGCATCCAGAAGGTGTCCCATATACCTTGTGCTCATTAGAGCATGCCAATCCTCCTCCCTCCTCTGTTGTCCTCCTTCCTTCCTCCCCACTTCTCCCAACTTGAATTAAATTGAGTTTTTCTCTTGTGTGGGTGTGTATTAGTTCTTCTACTGGATCCATATTAGTATTGAATACATTGGTTACTTTCTTTTCCATTCTTATCATGCTTTACAAAGAGAATGCTCTCCAACTCTATCCAGGTTAATATAAAAGCTAACTAGTATTCCATGGTATACACACACCACAATTTATCAATGCATTCATGGGTTGTTGGACACTTGGGTTGTTTCTATATCTTGGTGATTATAAATTGAGCTGTGATAAACAATCCAGTGAAAATTTGCTTATAATAAAATTATGTTTTTTCTTCTGGGTAGATGTCTGGTAATGGGATTGTGGGATCAAGTGGGAGGTCTATTTTTAGTTCTTTGAGGATTCTCCATACCTCTTTCTAAAGAGGCTGTATTAGTTTGCAATCCCACCGGCAGCATAAAAGGGTTCCCTTCTCTCAACATCCACACCAGCATCTACAGCTTTGGGACTTTGTGATATGGGCTAGTCTCGCTGGGGTTAAGTGGGATGATGCACTTTTTTTTCATGTTTGTTAGTCATTTGTCTGTCTTCCTCAGAGAAGGTTCTATTCATGTCTCTTGTGCAGTGATAGATGGGATTGTTTGTTCTCACTTTGTAAGTTAATTTGAGTTCTCTATACATACAAGTTATCAACTCCTTGTCAGGTTTATAACGTGGAAATATCTTTTCCCATTCTGAAGATTGTCTATTTGTGTTAATAGATGTGTCCCTAACTGTGTAGAAGCCTCCAGTAATATTTAATTCTCATTTTCTCTGTAGTTAAATTTTCTAGATGATGTAATTTGAGTAGATGTATATTACTATTTCTGTTGTTTGGATCTTTAAGATTTTTATAACCAGTTTTTTTCTCAGTAAATTCTCTTACTACCTTGAGCATTGCAGTGCTTTCTCAGAAATGAAAGTTTAAATCATCTCCCATGTCTTCTTTTCCTTTAGCTCTCTCAGCACTGATGTATTTCTTGTTATGTAATTTTATGATTTGAGTACCCCTTGTCTACTTTCCAATGCTGACCCCTTGGATCTTATTTATATATTACCATGGTCAGAATTCTGGAACAATTGAATTTATTTCTTGTGTTTAATTTTCTTTTTATGTCAAATTTTGTATATAAAAATCTTATGTCTATTTCAAAAGTTTGCCTTAAATTCTTCAGAAGAATATAAAATAAATATATGCCTTTTGAAAAAATTTTAAAAGTTACATTATTGATTTGAAAAGTAGTCATACAAAACTTGAGCATTGTAATAGCAATATACTTCATAGGAAAGGGAGAAATGGCAGACAATGACAGTCATCTGTCAATATTCTGATAAATATATGCAAATTTCCATCGACTTTCTGGACAAGGAGCTGATAAAAACACATGCATTATTTATACAGTCTGTAGTTCTCTACTAAGTTCTTCGTCTTCCCTCTAGTTCTGTCTGTAACACTGCAAAGGTTTTATTAGAAAATATAACTTTTCTTATACTGTGTAAATATTCTTTTATGTGAAGGCTCTTATTCTATCATCTATCCTAGTACTTTTTTATGCAAAAGGGGCCATTTTCCTTGAAGGAAAATTTTGTTTAGATTAACGTTTTATTGGTAAATGTACATTATGACTGATTTGCTATCATTCCTCATATTTAGGACTACACGCCTAAGGGAGGGCATAGTGAATAATGGTCGAAAATTAAAGAATGTTGCACTTGTGCTGAAAACTTAATTTTTTTTCTTTTTTTTTTAAATTAAATCATAGCTATGTACATGAATGCAATCACAGGGTACAATGTGTTGGTTTTATATACCATTTGAAATATTTTCATCAAACTGGTAGCCTTCACAGCATTTTATTAGTTATTGTGTTAGGACATTTATATTCTACATTTAGTAAATTTCCCACCCTCTCCTCCCTCTCCCCTTTCCACATATTCTGAGGCTATGAAAGCTATAAATTAGTTTCATAGTAGGGCTGAGTACATTGGATACTTTTTCTTCCATTCTTGAGATACTTTGCTAAGAAGAATATGTTTG
>NW_003852498.1:1136461-1159980 GCF_000181295.1 Otolemur garnettii
CCTTTTCTCCACATCCACGCCAACATCTCTGGTTTGGGGATTTTGTGATGTAGGCTAATCTTACTGGAGTTAGATGGTATCTCAAAGTAGTTTTGATTTGCATTTCTCTGATGATTAAGGTTTAAGAGCATTTTTTCATAGGTCTGTAAGTTGTACACCTGTCTTCTTTAGAGAAGTTTCTCAAGTCCCTTGCCCATCTTGAGATGGGATCACTTGTTCTTTTCTTACTAATATGTTCAAGTTCTCTGTGTATTCTGGTTATTAAACGTTTGTCAGAGACATAACCTGTAAATATCTTCTCCCATTCTGAGGGCTGTCTGCTTGCTATAGTTACTGTGTTCTTGGCTGTGCAGAAGCTTTTTAGTTTGATCAATCCCAAACCCAGCAGAAGAAAAGAAATAACCAAAATTAGAGCAGAATTAAATGAAATTGAATACAAAAGGATTATATAACAGATCAATAAATCAAAAAGTTGATTTTTTGAAAAGGTCAATAAATTAGATAAACCTTTGGCTAACCTAACCCGGAAAAAAAGAGTAAAATCTCTAATTTCATCCATCAGTAATGGTAAAGATGAAATAATAACAGACTCCTCAGAAATTCAAAAAATCCTTAATGAATATTATAAGAAACTCTATTCTTAGAAATATGGAAATCTGAAGGAAATAGACCAATACTTGGAAGCACGCCACCTTCCTAGACTTAGCCAGAAGGAAGTGGAAATGTTGAACAGGCCTATATCAAATTCTGAAATAGCATCAACTATACATAATCTCCCTAAAAAAAAAAAAGCCTGGGACCAGATGGCTTCACATCAGAATTCTGCCAAACTTTTACAGAGGAACTAGTACCTGTATTACTCAACCTTTTCCAAAATACAGAAAAAAAAGGAATACTACCCAATACATTCTATGAAGCAAACATCACCTTGATCCTCAAACCAGGAAAAGACCCAGCAAGAAAAGAAAATTATAGACCAATATCACTAATGAATATTGATGTGAAAATATTCAACAAGATCCTAACAAACAGAATCCAGCAACACAGCAAACAAATTATACACCATGACCAAGTGAGTTTTATACCAGGATCTCAAGGCTGGTTCAATATATGTAAATCTATAAATATAATTTATCACACAAACAAATTGAAAAATAAAGACCATATGATTCTCTCAATTGATGCAGAAAAAGCTTTTGATAATATCCAGCATCCTTTCATGATCAGAACACTTAACAAAATTGGTATGGAAGGGAAATTTCTTTTTTCTTTTAAATTGAAGTTACACTTACTGAGTAACTAAATAATATTTTCTATATTACTCTTTCAAAATGGGGTTAGTCATCAGAGAAATGTAAAAGATATCCATCAGACCTAACTACGTATTTCTACTAGATATATTCTTGCTAGATGAACACACAGTTGACTATCAATTAATGTGTAGACATAGTAAGAGGATAAATAAAGAGAAATTCTGTCCCTTATTGTCCATAACAAATGTTCATGTTGCTCCTTGAGGAACCAGTGAACAGCTCTGCAGTCTGACAATTTTACAATAGAACACATTTTTATGATTCATTCTGCTTTAGCTTATGATATGTTCTGTTTCTAGGCTCTTTTATTTTCTGTGAATTGCTCAAATGAGAAAATAGGCAAGATATAGACAAGGAAGATCGCAAGAGAAAACAAGCAGGTCAGAGACTGCTGCCATACATGTACTTTGCCTTGTAATAAGGAAAAAAATCCTCTAGATGTCTTTAAATAAAGATGCTGATTTCCTTTTCATTCCCTTCTTTCTCTTTTTTCCTTTGCATGCATACTGGTGACTTTCCATAATTTATGGGACTTAGAGCTGGATTAGGAAATACACAGGCGAGGATATACAAGTGAAGCCAGCATTTCTAAGGAGGGCTTGGAACATCTCTACACATTACAGAGGATTGGCTGGCAGATGTGCATTAAATACAGTCCTTTTGTGATGCTGCCCCTGCCACATAGCAAGATACTTTGAGCATTCCGAAGCTCATGTCCGTGGGGCGCTGGTACACTCTTACCATCTCAGACATGTGGGGCCAGTGATTACAAAAGGAACTGAAGATCTGCCCTGGGTTTAGCTGGCTATGGATTTTTTTCATTGAAAAATCTGGTATTGTTACCCACATATCAATCTTTTTAGACACCAGCTCATCAGGAGTCAATTTGCTGTAGTAGTTAAGGGCAAAAACTGGACAAAGGATGCCTAGGTTGCAATCTCAGTTTAACCTGTTGCCAGCAACTCATGTAGTATCATTTTATGTTAGTTCCTTGTGTACAAATGAGTTGTAACAAGTCACTACCTGAAAGCTTTAACTATTGTTGTTCCTTCCCAACTTTTAAAAATTAGAGTAAGAAATACATACTTTGCTATTTTACACACATGATTGTGAATAAAAGTGAGCTGCTGTTCAGAATTATAATTGCTCAACAGCTTGAGTAAATTCAATCTGGATATTTAAAATCCAGCAGATGAATAGGATTGGCCATAGCTGTGATCAAAGTTCAGGTACATTAGTAATAAAAATCTAATAGGGTAATAAAGAAGAAAATTCAAGGGAATCTAACACTCTATTTATAATGACTGGAAGAAGATGGCAGAAAAATAGGAGAAGGAAAGGCTAATTCCCATTTTATCTTTCTTTAAGAATTATTAATCATGCTAGGGGCAGTGGCTCATGCTTATAATCCTAGCACCTTGGGAGGCCAATGTGGGTAGATTGCCTGAGCTCAGGAGTTTGAGACCATCCTGAGCCAGAGTGAGACTCCATATTTAAAAACAACTGAGTGCTGTGGAGGTGCCAGTAGTCCCAGCTACACAGGAGGCTGAGACAAGAGAATCACTTGAGCCCAAGAGTTTGAAGTTGCTATGAGCTATGATGCCACAACATTTTACCCAGGGTATCAAAGTGAGACTTTGTTTCAGGAAAAAAAAAAAGAAAAAGAAAAGAATTAATTAGTCAGAGGAGAGTATCTCCATCTTGTATTTAGAATGTAAAAATATGCCTGGGTAAATTTATTTTAGGCACTAGGTTCCTATGGCTGCTATCCTAAGCCACAAACTTGGAAGCTTACAATGACACACATTTATTATTTTACTAGTTCTGGAAGTTGTAATAAATAGGTCCTACTGGGCTATATCAAGGTATATAGGCCCGTGTTTCTTTTGTGCCTTTAGAGTGAATCCATTTTCTTACCTTTTTCAGCTCCCAGGGGCTGCCTATATTCCTTGGCTTTTGATCCCTTCCTGCATCTGCTATGCCTGCAGTATAGCATCCTGAGATCTCTTTCTCACTATAATCTTCTGCCTCTGTCTTCTACTTATAGAGACCACTCTGATTCTGTGTTCATTTGGATAATCCTGGTAATGTCTCCATCTCAAGGTAAAATGAAATGATTAGCAACCTTAATTGCATCCAAAGCATTCATTACTCTTTTCCATGTAACCTAACATATTCACACATTCTGAAGATCAGGACATGGAAGTATTTGGAGGACCAATATTCTCCCTCTTCCTTCCCCTATCACTAATGATAGATACCATGTGTTAATAACATGTGAAGTTAGTATACTGTGCTCTGGATTAAAATGGATACAGTCTCTTCCAGCCTCCCATTAAACTACAAATAATATAGAAAGAGTTGAAACTTATCATAAAACTGAAAAGCACAAATAACAAGCAACCTGTAGTTGGAAACTATAAAAAATTTTCCTTTTCAATAAGGTGGATGAAACCAGAGTTAAGAAGACCCAGTTTGGGTGGCGCCTGTGGCTCAAAGGAGTAGGGTGCTGGCCCCATATGCCAGAGGTGGCAGGTTCAAACCCAGCCCCAGGCAAAAACTGAAAAAAAAAAAAAAAAAGACCCAGTTTGGCTTGACATCATAGACTACTTAAGATTTTACTTTAGTACTTTAAAAAGCAGAAAGACAATCTATAAGTTCCCATTTTGTCCATGGACTCAGGAATGCAACATCTGAGCCACCAAAAGAATGTATTATTCTTTACTCTGCTGTTTTGATTCATGCAGCTTTTCAAATACTTTCTATCTCTTCCTTATTACTCATAACACTGACACCATCATCTAGAGTTAGCAACTTTCAGAAAACATGTAGATGGGAAATAGAGACTTATGGTAGAAGGGTATGTTCCCAGAAAAATCACTGAAGATAAATCTATGTCTATATTCACCTTGGGAAACATTTAAACAATAAAAATTTCAAAAAAAACCCATAAAATATCTTGGTAAACAAAATAAAAACAATAGTTTTCTTTAGAGGAATGAAATTGAAACGAGTTTGTTCTTTTTCTGCAAACAAGGGAGTTGTGGCAGAGAGTTTACTGCTTGACAGATATCCATGTCTTCCTGGGCACATTTTCCAGCCCCCTTACAGTTATGCACAAGCAAATGATTAGTGCTGGTCAATGGGCTCTGAGCAGAAGTGACAAATGTCATTTTGGTGTTAAAAATTTTACAAGCCCTATTTCATCTTGCAGGGTCCAGTGATCCCACAGACCTAGCCTGCAGTGATTCTCTCAGATCCCGAATGCGGGTTTGGAATAAACATTCCTGCCCATGCACAAAGCCACACATGGACTCCCTGATGTGTGGAGTGAGAGTGATTACGATAAGAATATGGGCAAGAGAAACTCTTAAAACTATTCATCTCCAACATAGCAATACCAAAAGGGTGTCATGCCCTTTGGTGTCCTTCCCATGTCTTCTATACAGAGCAGATTATAAGAGAAAGAAGACAGGACCAGGAGCTTTGTGGCTCCTGAAGCTTAGATTTAGGAAAAGAAAACAACAACAACAGCAACAAACCTCATTTGGGTTCTAAAGCAAATAGATTTAAGCACACGTATCTATTCACTGAGTAGACTCAAATAAAAATAATCAGAGTACATAGTAGTGTTATTACCAAGATTTGTATGTTAAATCAATTAGCCATCCTTAGCACTCAGAATACCAGCTCACACATAAGCTCCTAGCACAATTCCTTTACCCTCAACTCTGCATGGAATTTCCTAGTCTTGAAGCCTGCTTTGCTCCAGAGAATAACCTTTTAGTCTTCAGTGGAGACCCTGATGGGAGATGAAAAGGAGGGAGGACGGAGAAGCCAGGGTGATGGCTGGGCATGGCTTGGCTGCAGAGTGAGAGGGTCTGACTGTTGTTTCCTCAATTTAGCGCTCCTGGGTCCCTGGGCCCACCTTCAGCTGCCTCCCACTGCCACTGCTAAGCCTTTCGGGATTTGCAGCCTGAACAGCAGTTGCTTTGCCGCGCCTCCCGCTCATTCAGACTCAGCAGGCTCAGGGTCACTGTGTCAGTGACCGTTGCCTGGGGCTTTTCAGCTCTCTTCTCCTAATACTGCTGCCTTTGTGAGCCACACTTTTTCCTCTGTCCTTTTTATCCTTTCACTCTTGTTTAACCTTGTGAGGGATAAGGTGGAAAGTAGGAGGGTAATTAATGATGATTCATGATTTCAATGTGCTATCTTTAACTAAAACACTGCCATTTTTTTCCTATGGAGTTGTCCTTCTTGATGTTTTTGACTTTTAAAGAATCTCTATAGATTCTGGATATTAATCTTTAGTTTAGTCTATATGAACAACTGGAATTCAGGAGTTCTGTAATCAAAGAAGGAAGGAAGGTATATTGGTGGACAACTAGTGTTTGCTGCTAGAGTGGGGTTCTGCCTGGTTCCTCCATGTCTAGCATATCCTCCTTCTACCACTGGAACATACTCAACTCCTCCCTGAGAGACAACCCAAACTCCCAACCATTCCTCCCTGTTGCTCAGTGATTGATGAGGTCCGACAATTAAGTTGGTACACTCATCCTGGCAAAAGTACTACATACTGCAATGCTGAATTTCACTGTGGTAACCTTCAAAGTACTCCCCTTGGCCATCTGGTGACCATAGTGATATTCAGCAATGAGGTATACAGTACTTTTTCTAGGACAAGTTTGCAAACTTATTTGTCTGACCTCATGTTGTTTAGATGTAGGGACCAATGTCAGGTCCCTATGTCCCAGGTTCTTGGTTCCCAATATGGAAGAATGGCTACTTCTACCAAGTGGATGCAGTACATGAGCAGAGCAGGCAGGTACAGCAGGGAACACGGCAAAGTTTACTAGAAGCATAGTACTTTCCAGAGAAGGAATGGATCAGCCCCTGCAAGGGAAGGGGACCCTGAGTTTAGCAAGATTTCTCCTTTAATGCCGATTCCCTAATTTTATTATGTTAAGTAGGGGGGTGGAATATTCATGTTTTTTCTTGGAAAGGGGTGGAGAATTCCTGGAATTGGGAACCTTTCCTTCTTCTGACCTTGTAAGGCAATTTTCAAGGGTTGCCATGGTATCTGTAAACTGTCATGGTGGTGGGCATGATTTTTACTGTGTTAACGAGGGCACATCATTTAGGGATGCAGTTACCTCAACTGTGCACACGCTCCAAAGACCTTCTGTTAAGGCCTTGACAGTATCTCTATTTTGTGGATTTTCTACCTCTTTCTGGTTTGTCAGTCCTTGGAGACCCTTTATCAGAGAGCAAATATGTGGTCAGTTCTTGAGGACCCTCTTGACATGTCATCTGTTTGGCCTTGGGAGCCCCCTTCTGGTTAATTTGTTCCTTCTAGTAGATGAAGCACGGTCATCTGCCTTTCAGTGGACACCCCCATGACGAAGAGCTGTTCCCCTTCCTCCTTATCCCTACCTAACAGTGTGACCTGATTAATGTCTTACTTGTATCCCTCCCAAAACCCAATATATAATGATGAGTTGGAACTAGTTGAAATAGTTCCTATATGGAAGGGGAAAGTACAGAAAGTCACTAATGAAATCTTGTCAGAAAGAACTTCTATTGATTCTCAGTTCCTATGATGGTGTCCTACCAAAAAACTCTTAATTTGAGGTCCCAAAGAAAGGCAAGAATCTTTTCTCCAACTGTGCCTGCTATTTCAGAGTCACTTCTTAAAATGAATCTTGGAAGGAATGTTTTGAAATCAGTAAGGAAATCCCAACACACAACAACAAATTACGTTAAAATTATAATCTTCTGTGGACATGTAGTTTGTCCTCCAACCTACTCAAGATAAATATTTATCGTAGCACAGTAAATATCATCAACTTCCTCCCATGCAATATTTTTGTCATCTCTACCTTTCAACTAGTAGCTCATCTATGCTTAGGTTTACATGTTGGCATCATTTGACTTTCAGGTACCTGTTTTGCATTACTTAGAGGCTAAGTAATATAAAATAAATAAATAGGAAAACCAAAAATACAGTGATTTATACACATGGCAAAGCTGAAGAAAGCTGAGCTTCTTATATAACTCTGTACTACTACAAATTTGAGTTTTCACCTTCTCTCAGCCAATGGAGCAAATAAGTATTGAGAAGCTAAACTTATATGTGGCGCATGTCACTTCTCTGTTCCTTTCATTGATCAGAACCAGTTCTGTGGCTTGATCGTTTTACAGGGAAGGCTTTGGACATCCTTCTATCCAGCTCAGACTAAGGAGGTTTTAAAATAATTATTTAATATTAGTAAATAAAGGGTTTGTGAATGTTTGTAATAATTAACAGTATCTTCCAAATGGAGGCACAGTCATCAGCATATTGCCACCAACTTTCCTCTATCCTTCTCACTCATTCCTCTCTTGGGGAGTAACTTTAGGAATTGGTGATTTGGAGATAGAGAACTAGATGTGCACAATTCTGCCTCTTCCTCTTAATTTTGATAACTGTTCTTTCTATAGAGATTATGTGTGTACCCTACTCACTGAGCCACAGGTGTTGCTCCAACTTGTAAACATTTTTGATGATCTTTATGGGGGTATTTATACATGAATGTGGTTCTAATTAGCATGTTTTTAATTAAAAATGGAGCTTAGAATCTGTTTCATATGTTCATTGACAATGGAATATTGCTTGTTTATGAAATACCTATTTATCTCTTTTCCCAGTTTTCCTTTTTAAAATTTTAAAATTTTTAGTTATTATAGCTACATAACAGTTGTATGTATTTATAGGGTACATATGATGTTTTGATACAGGCATATAACATCAGGTAATTAGATTAGGGTAATTGGAGTATCAATCTCCTCAGGCACTCATTGTTTCTTCATGTTTTAGGGGATACCCAGACTAGGCAAAGACATTACCAAAAAAGAAAACTGAAGACCATAAACGTATGCAAAAATCCTCATGAAAATATAAGCACATAGAATCAAGCAATGCGTATAAACGATTATACAAAAAGACCAAGTGGAATTTCTGTATGCAAGGCTGGTTTAACATTCAAAAATCAATTAATATAATCCATCACATCAATTGGCTAAAGAAAAATCATGTTCACTCATGATGAAAGCTCTTAGAAAACTAGGAATAGAGGTCGGCTTCCCCAACCTGATAAAGAACTTCTACAAAGAACCTGTAGCTAACATCACATTTAATGATGAGAAATGGAAGCTGTCCTGTACATTCAGGAAAAGGTAAGGATGTTCCTTCTCACAGCTCTGTTCAGTGTCACCTCAGAAGTCTTAGATAATGTGCTATGAAAAGAAAGTAAATGAAAAGATACTGAAACTGAGAATGAAGAAGCAAAATTGTCTTTATTCACAGATGACATGTTTATTTAGGCATAAAAATCGGATAAAAACAACCAAAAAATCTCTGGGAACTAAGTAAGGCTGTAGGATATAAGGTTAATACACAAAACCAATTACTTTTCCATATTCATCAATGACCAAGTATAATTTAAAATTAAAAACATGTTACTATGTATATTAGCACAAAAATCCTTAGGTATGAATTAGCAATGTATATGTAAGGATCTGATGAATGATAGGAAATAACTAAATAAATGGAGAGATATACACATTTATAAGTGGAAAGACTCAGTATTGTCAAGATGTCAGTTCCTTTCAACCTAACCTGTAGTTTCTTTTTTATTAAATCATAGCTATGTACATTAATGCAATCATGGGGTACAATGTGCTGGTTTTATATACCATTTGAAATATTTTCATCTAACTGGAATATTTTAGATGAAATATTTTCATCTAAATGCATTTCACTGCATTTTCTTAGTTATTGTATTAAGACATTTATATTCTACATTTAGTAAATTTAACAGGTACCCTTGTAAAATGCACCGTATTTGTGGTCCCACCAATTACTCTCCCTTCACCCATCCTCCCCCCTCCCCTCCCTCTCTTCTTTCCCCTTCTTCTTGGGCTATAGTTGGGTTATAGCTTTCATATGAAAGCTATAAATTGGTTTCATACTAGGACTGAGTATATTGGATGCTTTTTCTTCCATTCTTGAGATACTTTACTACAAAGAATATGTTTGAGCTCTATCCATGTAAACACGAAAGAGGTAAAGTCTCCATCTTTTTTTAAGGCTGCATAATATTCCATGGTGTACATATACCACAACTTATTAATCCATCTGTGGGTCGATGGGCACTTGGGCTTCTTCCATGACTGAGCAGTTATGAATTGGGCTGCAATAAACATTCTGGTGCAAATATCTTTGTTATAAAGTGATTTTTGATCTTCTGGATATATACCTTATAGAGGAATTGAAGAATTGAGTGGCAGGTCTATTTTTAGATCCCACCAGCAGTGTGGATGTGGAGAAAAGGGAACACGTCTAACCTGTAGTTTCAACATAATTCCATTCTAAATTCTAGTAGTTTATTTTGCGGACATTAACAAACTGACATTAACAAAGTAATTCTATGTAGAGTAGCAAAGGGTTCAGAATAGACAACTCAATATTTAAGGGAAAGTACAAAGTACAAAGTCAGAGCATTGACATCCCTTGACTTCAAAATGTACCAAAAGCTGTAGTGTGGTATTGTCAAAATGACAGACAATAGACCAATGGAACACATGGAAAGCCCAGCACAGATAGCCACAAATATTCTCACCTGATATTCAGTAATGGAGCAAAATCAACACAAAGGAGCAAAAATATTCTTTTTTTTTTTTTGAGACAAAGTTCCATACTATTACCCTTGGTAGAGTGTTCTGGCATCATAGCTCACAGCAACCTCAAATTCCTGGGCTTAAATGATTCTCTTCCCTGAACCTCGTAAGTAGCTGAGACTACAGGTGTCTGCCACAATTCTCAGCTATTTTTAGAGATGAGGTCTCACTCTGGCTCAGGCTCGTCTCAAATCTGTTAGCTCAGGCAATCCACCTGCCTTGGCCTCCCAAGTGAAAAATACTCTTTTTAATAAATAGTGCTGGGACAACACTATTTTTTTGTTAAAAAAAAAAAAGCTAGACAGAGACCTATTACCAGTTACAAAATTTAATTCAAAAAAGATCATACCTATATGTGTAATTACACGTAAAATCTGTACACTTATCTTTACACTTATATATATAATTAAAATTTGTAAGACTTCTAGAAAAGGAAAATCTAGATGACCTTGGGTATGGTGATGATATTTTAGATATAATACCAAAGGCATGATTCATAAAAGAAAGAATTAATGACATAGACATCACAAGAGAATAAGAGAAGCCATAGACAGGTAGAAAATATTTGTAAAGGACATTTGCGATAAATGACTTTTATCCAAAATGTGTAAAGAACTCTTAATAAGAAAATGAACAATTTGATTAAAAAATGGGAAAGTAGCTGAACATATTCTTTAGCAGAGAAGATACATAAATGGCAAATAAGCTATGAAAAAAGATAGTCAGCATCATGCATAGTTAGTTAATTGCAAACTAAAGCAACAGTGAGATAGCATTATATACCTATTAAAATGACCCAAATCCAAGACCTAGACCACTCCAAATGCTGGTGAGGATGTGGAGCTATAGGACCCCTCATTCATTGTTGGGGGGAATGCAAAATGATTCAACCACTTGGGAAGACATGTTAGCAATTTCCTACAAAACTAAAAATATTCCTTACTATAAGATTCATCAGTCACTCTCCATGATATTTACCCAAATGAACTGAAAACTTATGTCCACAAAAACCCTACACACGATTTTTATAGCGGTTCTGTTCATGATTACTAAAACTTGAAAATAATTAAGATGTATGTGAGTGGATAAATAAGCTGTGTTTCATCCAATGGAAGATGATACTGTGCTTGAAAGAAATCGAGCCATGAAGAGACACAGAGGAAGCTTAAACTCATCACTAAATGAAAGAAGACATTCAGGAAAGGGTATACACTGAATAGTTCCAACTATACGAAATTCTCAAAAAGGCAAAACTATGGAGATGGTAAAATGATTGCTGGTTGCCAGAGGCTAGAGGGGAAGGAGGGAAGAATTTTCAGGGCAATGAAACTATTCTGTACAAATACTACAACAGTGGGTCCCTGTCACGGGGCAATTGTCGAAACTCATAGAATGCACACCACCAAGAGGGAACTCTGAGGTACACTATGGACTTTAGGTGATAACGACCTGTCAAGAGAGGTTAATCTGTGTGGTCAGGGATGAGTAATGTTGACAGTGGTGGAGGTTGCCCACGTGTGTGGTAGTGGGTACACATGGACACTCTCTGTGCTTCCCTCTCCATTTTGCTCTGAACCTAAAACTGCTATGAAGGATAGTTTATTAAAAAGAAAAGAAAAGCCAGTGAAGAAGAAAACTGGGTGTAAGAGCCAAGAAGAAATTTCAGCTTATGTGATTCTTTTGATAGAAGTGATGGAATCGGTCACTCATCACAGAGAAAACACAACGTGGAAAAAAACAAAAATAAAGGGCAAAATAAAATCATCTAATATTAATATTGACACGCCAGTCACTCCTTTTAATCCAGAGACTGACAATGAGGTATTTATATAAATTGACGTGACATGGTGAGTCATAGACTGGAAAGTGTCAATTCCAGTTCGCGTAATAGATTAAACTGTGCCTGCATGGAGCTGCTGACTAAAATATTTTGGGCAGAAACGTCTTCTGGCAACCATCTAGGAGAGGGTAAAAAATATTTTCGAAGTTAAGCAAACATCGTGGGTGGATCCATCTACATGCTGAAAATATTGAAGAACCAGTGGTCATATTTCTATTGGCTTTGTGAGAATCTAGAGGCCAGCTGGGGAGGAAAGGGGGAAGGGAAAACCGCTGTGACAAAATGACAAGGACTTTGGAAATGAAACAGAGAAAAGAAGCACAGGCTATCCCTGAGAAATTGGAGATTACTTTTTCTGGTAGTAAGTAATGCAGAAGTTGTTCTCTTTCTAGTGTGAAAATACAATTCCCATTACTGTACAACACTCAGAGCAATTGTGGTAAACAATTTTGTATAGATTATATGCATAGAGTATCAGCATTGTATGCAAATGAGGTGGGTGATAGGATATGAATTGGTTAGAGCTTTCAAAATATAATTTAATTAAATCATTAATTAAACCACTCTTACTGAAGTCTGAACTTGGAATGAAGAGAGTATCAATTCTCTTAGGAGAGAGACATTGTTACAGACTGGCAAGTAACAGAGATGCCGGAAACGTGATGACAAAATAATTGGCACCCGGATACAGGGAGCTACTGTCTTATCACATTTAATCCTCGTCTTTCTTGATCAGCTGAGGTTGTCATAACAAAATACCTCAGAGTGGGTGGCTTAGCCAATAGGAATTTATTTCTCACTGTTCTGGAGGATGGGAAGTCCAAGATCAAGGTGCTAGCCAATTTCTCTTTCTCTGAGGGCTCTCTTCCTGGCTTGTAAGTGGCTGTGTCCTAATATGGTGAAGGGGGAGAGAGAGAGAGTTTTCTCCATCTAATGAGACACCAATTCCAGCTGGAGGCCCTACTCTTCATGACCTTTTCTCAATCTATTTGCCTTCCAAAGGCTCCATCTCTAAATAACATCACAGTGAGGGTTAGCATTTCAATATATGAATGGGGGGCACATTCAGTCCTTAGTAATCTTTATAATGAATCTTTGAAATCAGAATTATTACATCCATTTTCCAGATCAGGAAATTGAGGTTCAAGAAGACTAAAATATTTATTGGGTGGTGCCTGTGGCTCAAAGGAGTAGGGTGCCAGCCCCATATGCCAGAGGTGGTGGGTTCAAACCCAGCCCAAGCCGAAAAATGCCCCCCTCAAAAAAAATTTATTCAAAGTTTATTGACTATTACCATTTCCTGAATCTCACTTCGTGACCCAGAGCTGAGCATTTTGTTACCTTTCTAGTCAGGAGGGATTCTTTCTTTATTTTATTAAGTCTTTTGTACATAGATCATAAATACATTTATGCCATTATAGGATTCAAGTGTTGATTATTTGTACAAATTGGAATGCTTACTACCTATTAAAGAAGGTAATCTTCACGGCTTTTACCCAATTACAGGATTAAGACATTTATGCTCTACCCCTGATAGATCCAACTTGTACTTGCAGTATGCTCCATAGGTGTGGTCCCCCTACCAAACCTCCCTCCACTGACCCACCTCCCTCCCTTCCCCACTCCCTCCCCTTCCCTCCTTTATCCTAGGCTATAGTTGTGTTTCATTTTTCATATGCAATTGTGAGTGATTATAAACTGGTTTCACAGTAGTACTGAGTACGTTGGATTTTTTTTCATTCCTGAAATACTTTACTAAGAAGAATATTTTCCAGCTCCATCCATATAAACATAAAAGAGGTAAAGTCTTCATTTTTTAATGCTGTATAGTATTCCATTGTATACATATACCACAATTTATTAATCCATTCATGACTCAATGGACACTTGGGCTTCTTCCATGACTTGGCAATAATGAATTGATCTGCAATGAAGAGGAGGGATTCTTTTTACCTATATAACGATTCTGTACTGACAGCCATATAATCTGTGGGTACACCCATGTATGTGTGTGGTTAATGAGTCTATTGAGGAGTTTTGTTTGCAAGCAACAAAATGACTTTAATAATTGCAAAACATGAAATTTGCAGACAGAATGGCAGAGTTTGCCCAGAATAGGCAGACAAAGTGGAACCAATAGACAAATTCAGCCTCCTCTGAGGACTTTGCAAAAAGACTCATGTATTTCTTATTCTGCCTTTAGCCAGTTGTGTTTCCATTCAAATTTTAATTTTCCCTAGTAAGAAATTCTTAATGGCTTTGGCCATTTCACTTGAAGATCAGGCAGGTTAATGATATATGTAAGAGGTGATGTTAGCAATATGGTAGCTAAGGGGACAATTGTTACTTTAATGTGATATGTATGTAAGTGTACACATACACATTTACACACATAAGCAAAACTATAAAGCCTGCATTGTGATGAATTGGTCTGGTTATTTTGGCTTAAGATTTATTTTTTTGTCTTTTTAAAAATCTTGGGTTTATTGCTTTAGATATTGTTAAGAATAAGTATATAAACAAGAAGGACTAAAACTATTGTTTCTCAGGAAAAATTTTTCTTCCAAGAGTGAGTGAATCTAATCCCTAATTTTGCATCTGAATCTTATAAGTGAAGAACTAACACTTTCAGGGGTTTTATTCTTAACACTCCACTATAAAAAATGCTAGACAGAACCATTAATTTCTTTCCCATCTATTCATCAATTTTCCATCATAAAAGGAGCATAGGGGGCCAGTCTAAGAGAAAATATAGTGAGCAGCATTAAAGTTTCTAACGTAATGGGTCTACATTTGTCAGTAAAAGGTTTTGGGCATTTGAACAACCATTAAAAACTTGGCTGTGCGTTTCACTTTTTAAATATTTTAGAGTTACACCATAGACACAAATTTAGTTGCTTCTTCAGGTCTACCTCTTAAGGGTTTCTTCCGCTCTCTGTGAAGCAGCTTGTCACATTTTCTAGAGAGGAAGAGGATGGCATAACTGACATTGTGAGGATTAATTGGCTATGTTCTAAGAGTGACCACATTTACCAATTTCACCATCTTATGCTTCACCTTTGAGCTTTTTGTAGATCTGATAGCTGAAAAAAAAACAAAACAAAAAAACCAAAGTCTGTCCATAAAAGTTACTGTGAGCATTTTCCAGAAATCTATTATATAAGGACAACAATAAAGGAGTGGAAATGCATTAGTGTTCATTAACTTTTGGGGGGTTTAGGGAAGAGATGGTATCCTGTGGAAAGCATAATTTTCCTTCTTCATCTGTAAGGGTGTACCACTTTGCCCATCTGATCTTTAAGATTTCTCCTCTTAAAGATTAGTAAATATCTCCTCATGTATGCATTCTATGTTGATTGTCCTGCAGAAGTAAGCAAGAAATGTGATGGCTCAATTTTGTGTTGAGAAACTTGAAAACACAACGTACTGTGCCCCAGAAACATTCACCCAGCATGCCAAGTAAATGCTTAGAACTTGAAGTCTGCAGGGAGAATTTTCCTGGATTCAGCTCCTGATTCGTTCTCCTACTTGCAATTCTGGAAAACTAGAAGACAAGTGCCAAAAAACGGGGTAATTACCCTCTGAGGTACCATGCCCTTGAGACTAATTTTTAGCAAGTGTTTTTGATGATTTCTGGATTAGTTGCTGTTCAGAAAATAAGTACTACTCAATGCAAGCTTTAATCTAATACAGTTGATTTTGAGAGTTCCATGGGTTCTGTGTGTCTGTGTATGGGGGATAAGAGAGGGGGCGGGTTACTCTCTTAACCAAGTTTTATAGTTGTCATATGTGGGAGTTTCCAGAATCTTAAAAGGCAGTGAAAGAATTCTATATGTAAACTGTGTTTTAAGTAGGTGAAGACTTACATCATCTATGAAAAGAAATGGGAAAAGCAATCCATACTTTTTTCTACCTCAGTTGCAGTTGCAAATATCCAGAAGCCCAGGACCTTCCCACTTGATGCACTCTTCCCAAGAATGCTGGTCCTGGATTACATTTTTCTTCACAGACGATATCCCATGTAGGAGGCTATTCTTGCAAATGGCTCAGCATATTGCCTCACTAAAGGGGTAGCAGACAGTGTATCTATTATGTACAGTCTTCTTGTTCTTCCAGATGGATTTGAGTTATGAGTTAAGTTCCTGGCATAAAAATAGTGTATTTATGATAAACGTTTATATAATCTGCCTTTTTATCTGACAAGGGGTGGGGATGAAAATATTTCCATTCTCAGAACAGCATCTCCATAGAAATGGGCTCTATCCATTGGTTCCCCATAGGATAGCTTGAAAAATAAAAGAGAATCTGTGAATCTGCTATGACATAGTTACTCTAGCACAGAGAAGTCATATCAAGGAAAGCAAAAACAAATGTGGAGGTTGTACAGACAACAATAGCATGAAGTAGATGTTAAAAATTCAAACGTGGGCAGCCAACAAAATCTGGGCTACCATATACTAGCTAACTGTTCAACTGTAGGCAATTAATTTACCCTCTCTAAACTTGGCTTTCCTATATGTTTAGATGATATATGTATCACATAGGTTTTTTGGTGAAGATGAACTCAATATAACAGCATTATGTCTAGCACAATAATGTTAGCTATAATTATTGCTGTTGTTGTTACCAACGTGACTAAAATTAGAGAATTGAATTTAATGGCCCACTATATTGGTCATCTTTATTAAATCCAAATACATATGATCTTCGAGTACATTGTATCAGGATTTTAACACTTTCTAAGTGATTTGTTTAGCCACAAATCACCATTTATGCAACAGTTGACTCTTGAACAACATAAGCATGGACTGCATGGGTCCACGTGCATGTGAATTTTCTTCTTCCCCTGCCACCTGAGGCAGACTAATCTTTCTACCTCCTTCTTCTTAGTTTGCTCCATGTGAAGATAATGAGGATAAAGACTTTTACGATGATGCACTTCCACTTAATGAGTAGTAATGTATTTTCTCTTCCTTATGATTTTCTTACCACTTTCTTTTTTCCAGAATATAGTATATAGTATATAGTATATGATATGTAATAGTATATAGTAATATAGTATATAGTATATGATATATAATAATACACAGCATGTGTTACTCTACTATATGTGTCATCAGTAATGCCTCTGGTCATCAGTAGGCTATTAGTAGTTAAGTTTTGGAGAAGTCAAAAGTTATATGCAAATTTTAAACTGCGCGGGTATCAGCATCCCTTTCCCATATAGGGAAACCTCCATAGTTGACCAGCTTCGTGCATTGACCACCTCCTTTAATTGACCTTTTTTTCATGGACCAGACATGCACCATGTGTATGTATCAGCACAGTCATCCCCATTTCTTACATTCATCATTTCTGTTTGTTGACTAGTTGATTAAAGTCTGTTGAGTGGTCAACTTACAGAGGTTTTGCTGTAATTGGAATGTTTTATAAATTCGCTTATGATGCGATTTCTTTTTGCTTTTAAAATTATGGGTCATTATTTGGAGGACACAAAATATATATGAAACATTAGGCTATTACTTTGTACTATTGTTAAATTTAAAACTCTTAACTGTATTTATACACATTGCTGTGGCCACATGAAAGAATTAGTCAGGACACAGATTGAGAATACAAGCTGCAAGAGGTGAGGCTCACCAAAGGTGCAGGAGAGCCCCAAACAACTTTTGCAGTGGTCTTTTATTGACAAGTTAAACAAAAGGTGGCAAGAGAGTACGTGCTCAAGGGAATGATCTCATAGGGGTACATGAGTTTTCTCCACTACTCCTTCAAGGAACTGCCATAAAATGTTTAATGTTTAACATCAGCCTTACTACTGCAGGACTGATCTTTGCATCTCCGGGATTAGAGTTGCTTGGCAGCTTGCTTCCAAGTCACAAGAGATCTCAAGGCTTACCAGGAGAATGTCTTGTTCTCAGCAATTCCTCAAATGAGTTCTGAGATTGGTGACTCCTATTGTAAGCATGATGTTCAATCCTCTACAATACATTTTAGTCTTTTGCAAAACCTTAGCTCAGTGGTTCTCAACCTTCCTAAAGCCAAGACCCTTTAATACAGTTCCTCTTGTTGTGGTGACCCCAACCGTAAAATTTTTTTTTGTTGCTATTTAATAACTGTAATTTTGCTACTGTTATGAATCGTAATGTAAATATCAGGATGTATTTTCATTGTTACCAAGGGGTCGCAACCCATAGGTTGAGAACAGTTGCCTTAGCTCACCGATTACAATGTCTTATGAAATAAAGAAAGAAAATTGCCATCTGTGTGGGACAAGAAGTGTGGTGGTGGTTAATGTACTTGTCCATAAAATAAGAACTGTAGACAGAATGTAATGGTTTTTAAGGCCCCAGAGTAGGATTAGTTTCCCATGTAGTAAATCAGTGATCACCAAGCACAGTTTCTTTCTGCTTTTGAACTAGATTTGGGGGTAGCAACTTTCATGCAATCTTCAGCTTTTCTTTCTCAGATCTGTTCACTACATCTCAGGAATTAGAGGTTTGACTCTTCTTCAAAATTCTTTGGTTGTCATTCTATTGAGACATTGCTCCTTGAACTGTTCCTTATCTTTGGCCTTGAAAATGACTAAAAGCTGCAGGATGGAGATAGGAAAAATTGGCAAGAAAAGACACGAATTGACAAGGCAACAGTGGAAAAAAGATCTTCAGAGTCACAACGATAGAAAGGATGAGTGCCCATGTCCTGTACTTATTATAATATGATTCTAAATTGAAAAGTTACAAAAAAGCAAAGTATTTAATGAAAATTCTGTATTCTATCTCTAACTACCTATATTTTCCCATGGAAGGAAACAATGTGATTAGTTGTTTATATACTTATACATTATTCCATAGCTACATCTTTTTCTAAATCTGCATTCACCCTTATTGACAAAGGGCATCATGGTACATACTCTGCATCTTTCTTCTTTCATTTAAAATATGTAACTTGAAGATTATCCTACTTTAGTACATAAAATCCCCCTACTTCTCTTTACAGTAATAATGATGTCTGTTTAACCAATCTCTGCTTATTGATATTCAGCCTTTTCTCCTTAACCTTTGCTTTTACCAACCATGCTGCCATGAACAACCTTCCAAGCATCCCTCTGTACGCATGTGAGTATACATTACTAAGCATTCAGTTGAAAACAGAAACTGCTCCATTTTAAGGATACAGGGATTTAACACAGCCAGTTTTTTCCCCACTAAAATCATTAGAGGTTTGTTGGCTTACCTGGAACAAAGAGCTCTTCAGAGGGGCCTCAAGGAATACGTCATAATTGACAGGCCATGGGAACTCTTGTGCATCTTTGTGGCTATCCCTGCAATATTAAGTTCAAAAACATATCCCATACCTGTAATTCAGGGATCAGAAAGTGAAAGTCTAGAAAAAAATTTCTTCCTTTGAAGCTGCCCCTTCATATCTAGGGTGCTGGGGAATAGATGGTAGAAAAATCTCAAAACATTTTGACATTGTTTGCCATCAGAAAACAGTCAAGAGATGAAAAGACGGCTTCATTCACATTTCTATCTTTTAAATCTTACTTGACTACATATAGTTGATGGAACCTAACTGCTTTTAGAGCCCTAATTGCAAAGAGTCTGGGAAATATTGATTTTAGTTTTCCAGACTTGGTAGCAATGTAAAACAGCCTTTCTAGCACTCTAGAAAAGGCTGGAATAGAGGGTGAGTCAATCTAACAGAGAATATAGCTATCATTTTGGTTGATGACACTGTTCTGAAGAATTAAAAAACCTCTCACAGAAACACTGGCGGTAAATGTTTTACTAAAATGTTTAATTAGAATGAATGGTGTTTATTGACACATAATATTTGATCATATCAGATAGGAACAACCTCCCCTACCCCTGCAAACATGTTCCCTTTAATCAAAGAAGATAGTATTGAAGAAGCAGAAGTTGCCCACCCTGAGATGGGATCACTTGTTCTTTTTTTACTGATACATTTGAGTTCTCTGTGGATTCTCAGGTTATTAAGCCTTTGTCAGAGACATAACCTGCAAATATCTTCTCCCATTCTGAGGGCTGCCCGGGGGTGGGGAGTCCTCCTCTTCTGCTGGGTTTGGGATTGGAATGTTCTTCCTTTTCCAGTTGCTTGAGATGTCCCATTAAGTTGTTGACTTCCTTTCTTTCTGTTCTCCTAAGTAAGGCTTGCAGCGCTATAAATTTTCCTCTTAGGACTACCTTTGCAGTATCACAGAGGTTCTGATAATTCATGTCTTCATTACCATTCTGTTCCAAAAGCTTGGTAATTTCCTTCTTAATCTCATCTTTGGCCCAGCTATCTTTCAGCATAAGGTTATTTAGTTTCCATGTCTTTGTATGAGTATGCAGATTCCTGTTATGTGAGTTCAACTTTTATTCCATGATATGATCTGAGAAAATATATGGAATAATTTCTATTCTTTTACATTTGCTGAGGTTAGACTTGTGACCTAAGATGTGATCAATTTTGGAGGATGTTCTATGGGCTAATGAGAAGAATGTGTATTCAATTTTGTTAGGATGAAATGTTCTGTAGATGTCTATTAAATTCAATTGTTGTATGGTGAAGTTCAAGTCCAAATTTCATTGCTTAGTTTCTTCTTGGAGGATCTATTGAACACTGCCAAAGGGTGTTAAAATCCCCATCTATCATGGTGCTGGAAGATATCAAATTGTTCATGTCTGTTAGGGGCTTGGTTATAAATTGAGGAACATTTTGGTTGGGTGCATAAATGTTAATAATGGATATTTCATAATGTTGTTTCCCTTAACAAACATGAAGTGGCCATCATTGTCTTTCCTTACTTTTGTTGGTTTAAAGCTTAATGTATCTCCAAATAAAACTGCAACCCCTGCTTTTTTTGTTTTCTGTTTTCCTGGATTATAGATGTCCATCTCTTTACCCTGAGTCTATATTTATCCTTTAAGAGAAGATGAGATTCTTTTATGCAGCTGATATCTGATCTGAATTTTTGTATCCAGTTAGCTAACCTGTGCCTCTTTAGTGGACAATTTAAGCCATTCATGTTAATTGAGAGTATCGATAATCCTGGTGGTATTTTGGGTGTCAAGTTTTTTGAAAAAACAGTGGATGTTTTTAATCCTTTTCCCACTGTGGAAGTTGGGTTTTGATTAATAATTTCTGAGTGAGTTTACTTTGGTGGTAGAACATTATGGTTGTCATTAAGGAGGATGGGTCTGAGGATATCTTGAAGAGCTGATTTAGTTATGGCAAATTTCTTCATTGCATGAATGTCATTAAAGTATTTGATTTTCCATCATAAATGAAACTCAGTTTAGCTAGATACAGAATCCTGGGCTGAAAATTGTTTTGGTTTAGGAGATTGAAGGTTGATGGCCATCCTCTTCTGGCTTGAAAAGTTTTGGCAGAAATATTTGCAGTCCCTAATATTCTTCCCCTTGTAGGTTATGATTTTCTTATGTCTGGCTGCTTGCAGGTTTTCTTTTTCATATTAACTTTGGCAAAGTTAATTACAATGTGTCTAGGAGATGCTTTATTTGGACTGAATCTTGCTGGGGTTCTGAAACTGTCTGCTATCTGAATTTCAGAACCTCTTGTTATGTTTGGAAAGTTTTCCTCTAAAATCTCTTGGAGTAGAGCATCTGTGCCTTTCAGATCATTCTCATCACCTTCAGAAATTCCAATTAGGCAAAATATTTGCTTTTTGCTTTTTTAGAGTGGTCCCAGAACTCACTCAGTGAATGATCCATCTTTGCTTTCCATTTCTCTTCATCTTTGAGCATTTGGGAGTGTTCAAAAGCTTTGTCTTCAATGTCCAAGATCCTTTCTTCTGCTTGCTCTATCCTATTACTGAGGGCTTCTACTATATTTCTCAGGCCTTGGAGGGATGAAAATTCTTCCCTCAATTTGTCAAAATCTTTGGTGATTTTATCCTTGACTTCATTGAATTCTTGAGTCAACTTTTGAATTGTTCCTTGAACTTCTAATTCCAATTTTACGTCAGTTCTGTTAATCTGATTTGCTATCCAAATTCTGAACTGAATTTCTGCCATCTCCGCCATTTGTTTATGAATAGGATCATCTTTTGTGTCTCCTTTGTCATACCTTGGGGGAATTGATTTACTCTGGTTATTCATGTTGCCTGAGTTTTTCTGTTGATTCTCTCCCATGGTTATTTTTCACCATTTGTTTAGAGAGGCTGGTAAGGTAGAATTAAATCGAGACCTCCTGGATATGCAGTTAACCAGCCCTTTACCAGAGTGCTGGGACTGGTGACTGTGGCTTTTCCCCTATGGCTTTACCAAGGTCCCGTTCAGGTCTACAGACTGAGACTCTGGGGACCTGCCTAGTATGATGGGGCTATGTGAGTCTGTCTTGTATTTAGCTAGACTCTGACGAATCCTAGTGGATTAGTGATTTGGGGTTGAAATCTTAGCTATGGAGGAATACAAGCAATTAAGACACCCTGCCCCCCTACACTGGGAATAACTGGGAGAGGAGAATCAAACTCTCCCTCTACAACACAACCAGGGTGTAACCTTGGAAAATCCCTGGGTGACTGGCTGAGACTAAGAGTTCCAAACCAATTGTCCCAGTCAGCACAAACACAGATCAAATAGGAGAGTTCAAAAGGTCTCCAGCAACTGGACAGCAGGGGTCCACTGGCAGCTCAAGTGTGGCTCGCTCCAGTGATCTGTGGAGTCAGAAAGGCCCATCTAGCAAAAGAATTATTCCAGTGGTGCTGGTGCCTTTTTCCCCACTTTGCATTACTGTCACCCCCAGTCACTGGTTACCCCACAGGGCTGTAGCACTTTTCTCTCTAATACTCAAGTACACCAGGTATTTGCACCTAAGTCAAAGAGGAGTCAATGACTTTCTGACCAGGCATCTCACTGTACAACCTGCAGGCAGGAGGAGTTCAGGCCCGATTTCCTCCTATGATCATTGGAAACTAGGGAGTGTTTCACCTGCATCTGTACCCAGTGGGAGTTACCTTGGAGAAGTGTGGTTCTCTCCCTCAGAGACCATTCCTGTCCCCTGGCCACACTCCACCTCTGAAACCCCTGCAGGTCAGGTTTGCTCTGTGTTCCACAGAATTGGGGAGGTGTCTCTCCAAAATTTGACCCCAGTGGGAGGGACCATGGGGCTGCCATCACTGTTGGGGGTGGTGCTGCTGGTCTGGGGTACTGCTGTGTGCAGGTCGCAGGAGCCAGGTGGAGAGCTGGAGGGTAGAGCCACTGCTGCAGGTTGCCAGAGCCAGGCAGGGAGCCAGAGAGTGGAGCTGCCGTCTGCCAGCTGTGGGTGCAGGAGCCGGGATGCTGGTGGGCGGTGCTCTACAGGAGCAGAAGCAGGTGGGGTGCTGTCAGCTGTAGTTCCTGGTGGTTGGTGGTGTGGTCCCGCTATACTTTTTACAATGGGGGGCCAGTATCCCTCCCCTTATGACTCCCTGCCTCTATTAAAGTTAGAGTTTCAGCACAACTTTCCCACAGTCCAGGAGATGTCCCACCCCAGAAAAATCTTCCAGACACTCCGGATTCTGCCAGGAGATGGGGGAGGGAGAGTTCATGGGAGTTCATGAAGGTAGGGAGAATATTAGATCAACTTTTGTCTCAGGCAAGAAACTGCCTGGGCTTGCAGCAGTATCTCTCTGTGGAGGG
>NW_003852498.1:1160071-1186601 GCF_000181295.1 Otolemur garnettii
GGGCAGAGGAGAAGGATTCCCGTCCTTTTGGGGATGGGTTTTGTACCTGAAATTTATTTCCTTGGAGTCCCAGCTTGCCTTAGCAGGGGTGATGCAGACCTATCAATCCTCTCTCTCAGCTCCTAATATTCCACTTTATTGGGTTGGTTCTGGCTATTATTTCTCCCCCTGGAAGGGAGCCTCTGTTGAAAGCTGGCTTTAGTCGGCCATCTTGCCTCTGACACTATTCTTGTCCTGAAGGATTTGCTGCCATCTTCCTATTCTATTTCAATTGTGTCCAGTGGCAACCAATCAGCACTTTATAATCACCTGGGACCAGAGGGCACTCGGGACTTCCCAGCCTCCATGCTGCAGCTTGTGAGGGGGGCATGACCATTCAGAGACAGGTGAAAGGAGAGACCTTTTTTTTTTTTTTTTTGAGACAGACTCTCATTTTGTTGCTCTCAATAGAGTGCCTTGGGGTCTTCATAGCCCACAGCAACCTCAGCTCAAGCAATCCTCTAGGCTCAAGCAATCCTCTTGCCTCAGCCTCCCAAGTAACTGGGACTATAGGTGCTTGCCACAATACCCAGCTATTTTTTTGAGATGAGGGTATCACTCTTGCTCAGGCTGGTATCCAACTCCTTAGCTCAAGCAATCTATCTGCCTCTACCTTTCAGAGTGCTGGAATTACAAGTGTGAGTCACCATGCCCTGCCTACTACATTTGTTTCTTAAAGGAGACTTCAATGGGAAGTTTTCCGTACTACAATTTTAATGCAGAGCCAACAATTTTTCAACTATAGAGAACTATTGTATATTTATTTTTGAATAATTCTTAGAGGTACTAAAAGTTAAGACCTGAGTTAGATTTTTATCTGAGGCCTGGCAACTGTACTCTTTTATTTGCTTAAAACAAAAACTTTGGAGTCATCTCTGCCTTCTTTTTTGCTTCCTTTGGGGATTTTATTTTTTGTCTCCAAATCCACATCCAACCATTATGAGATCGGCTGACTATGCCTTCAGAATTAAAGCAGAACCTGGAGACTTTCCATGGTGTCACTGCTCCCTCAGTGGCCAGTCTGCTGTCAGGTCCCGTATGGATTTCTTTAGCTATTGCTGTGCTGCTTCACCCATGCTCCATGGTCTCTTCTCAACCCAGCATCCACAGGGACCCTAAAAATCAGGTTAGCGCACCCTTTGCTCAAAATTCTGCAATGGCTCCTCATTTTGCCTACAGAAAAACTAAAATTGGGACCTCTGCCTGCAGGGCCTAGGAGCCCCTGGGGAACCTGCTCCTCCTGTCACTGTCTTCCCCTCCTCCTCGTCCCCACCCCACCTACCCTTCCCCCGGCCTTCTTTGTGCTTCACTGTCCTTCAGCTGCCAGACAAGGTCCAATTCCATGTCCTTCCACTGGCTTTTCTCTTGCCAGAAATCTCCAGGTTATTCTCTCTGTTAAACATTTTGTTAAATGTAAGCTTAAAAAATGCAAGCTTAAAAAATTCCAAAGTTAGCCAACTTTATTATAAGTGGAACTCGCTTTACCACATACAGTCCCTTGTCACTTTTTCCCCTTTATGACAATTATCAGCTTCTAAATTGTTAATACTATTGTTATTTATTGTTTTAATAGTTGATTGCATTTCTGCCCTTGCTAGATAGATGCCATTGCCTGCTTTGTTTACTGATGCAGTCCAAATACTCAGAACCATGCCTGGCATAGAATGGACAAATCAATTAATAAATGAATGTTTCTATTAGAAAGATAGGCTCTTTTCACTGAGAGCAGGATTGGCAGGCACTCCAATAGTTCGTATGAGGCTATAACATTATTTGAGTAAACAGAAAAACCATCAACCAATGGGTTCCTATAGCTAGTTCCCCTACCCCCTCCAATCCCACAATAATAATGTTTGGCTTTCAGAGTCCACCAGGGAAGAGTGTGACATAGTGCTAGAGGTTTAAAGTCTAACGGCCTCCAATTTTTAACTCTACTAGCTACTAACTGAGTGGCCTGAGGAAAATTAGCCTTTTTTCACATCAGTTTCCTCATCTATGAAATCAAGATTCTATTAATTGGGTCTTGCTCATAAAGTGGTTGTGAAAAATAAAGGAAATGATACAAGTAGAATGCTGAGCACTCAAATTGCTTGTAGGCAAATGTAATTATAAAGCACTTAAAGTGCGTTTAGGATGTTATACGTTTCTCTGTAATTTTATTTATGGTTTTAATTTGCCTAGCAAAATTCCCTCTATATACATAGTACAAAAATAAACTTAGATCTGAATTTTCAAGAACCCTGGAATACCAGTACATGAGCTATTTCATTGTATTGTAAATTCTCAGAAGTTAAATCCATATTCAATAAGGCATAATATATGAGCAAATATAAATGAATTTGAATTATCTATTTAGTTTTTTCATACTACTGATTATCAAGATACAACTCATTAAGCTTCTAACTCCATGGTAATTTTTCAAAAAATTATTACAAATAGAAAATAAGCTTTTTATGGTTTCATGTTTCAAACTAGAGTTTATTATTTGGCATTTTTATTTTCAGCAAAGTGTTTCTCTTAGCTAGGACATCTGGACTATACCAGTTTAATTTTTAAAATGTGTTATTTCCAATTAGCTTCAATTTGTCAGTTACACATCTGAATTAAGCAGCTGTACTAGATTTTCTTTACCTTTGGGAGTGAATATTTGCATAATTGATTAGTAGCTGTTGTTATTACCGTTATTTCTTCAAGATTATCCTTTCATAAATGTGGAGTTTTAAACCAGTTGGAAATTATCCCTCTTGTTATATAAATCTGGCTTTCAATTTTTGAAACCATTACCTTAATGTTCAATGCTTTTTCCCATTTTGAAAACTCATTTTGTGTGTGGGCATTTGAAACAATCAGAGATATTATCAAGGACATGATCAATAAGCCATAAAGCTGCTCAACTCATTACTGGTACAATTTATTCGTTACTTGGAAAGTTACATTTCAGATTACTTCGAAAGATAGAGCAGGTATATGTGTAGCAGTTCTCTGAGTATAAGGATTTATTTCTCTATACATAATTTATTTAGAGTTTGCACTCTGTTATTCTAGTGAGAATCTAAGGCCTATGTTTAAAAAAATGTATTGCCGGAATCTGAGCTTTCAATGGAATCAGATAAGAAGCTGGAGAATTGTGCCTAAGAGCTGAGTCTTTATTTTATCCTTCCAACTTGCATAGGATAGCAATTTGAGTAAGACTCAGAGTAAGACCTGCTGATTACAACTCCACCAGCATGTGGGACGGCATTAGAGAAACACCCAAGAAAAGCCTTTCATAAACTGCCTTCCTTGAATAAAGATACAAAGTCTCTCTTCCAAGACTAAAAGAATTAAACCAAAACCATGAATTTAGCAAATTATGCCTTACCAGAGTGATTTTAACCTGAATTTGAACTTTTCATCATTCTCCAGTACTTGTAGAGGATTTTGAATAAGTTCTTGGACATTGCTGTCAAACTCTTCTGTATAAAACATCTATTTAAACTTTAAGGTGACCTGTTGGCTAGAAAGGAAAGGTCTCTGGACCTTTAGAAGCCTTCATGTAACCACTGAAACACATTTCATGTGCACACGGGACATTTACTTCTCACCTCTCCTGATATGTGGCATAATGGTATAGCTTATTTTCCTTTGGTTTTTAGTGCAACTGAAAGCTCTTCTTGAATGTTTCAAAACCTTGTAAGAAGATGCTTTGGAGCAGCTTATAAGATATACGAAAATATAGCAAATCTTAGTTAGTTGTCTTTTGTAAATACTTTAAAGATCTTTGGATCAAAAGAGTAATCTTGGGAGAACATTTCTGTTACAAAATAGATTATGTGTTCATAGCAAGATATTCTTTATTTTTATTTTAGGTCACTACTACTCTTTGCAGTGAATGAGAGTAGAGCAAAGGATGACTGTAGAGATGTTTCCTTCCTGGAAAGCAAGTGTGAGGATGGAAGCACTTCCTAGAAATGGATAAGGTAGGAACAGCAGGCCCTTAAATAATTAAAGCCTTAAACTAATTACAATTGTCATATTAACTGTGAACTCACAGGGCCCATGTGCGAAAGATACAGCTGGTACATCAGGGTGTCCAATATTTTGGCTTCTCTGGGCCACATTGGAAGAAGAGTTGTCTTGGGCCACATGTTAAATATGCAGATACTAATAGCAGCTGATGAGAAAAACAAAAAGGTCTGTCCATAAGATCTGTGCATAACTTTTGTGATCTACCACCTTGAACAAGTGAAAACATCCTCAAGTAATAATTCTATGTAGGAGCTTGTTCTGAGAGTCTTTTAAAATCACCAAATATGTCCTAAGTTTGTGATCACTAAATAAAGAAAATGTACATATCTAAGTAATAAAATGTCTTTTTTGGATATTTTTTGTTATAAATGTAAAATAGCAGTGGACAGCATAAAGCAGGTAGAATGTCTGACATTGTATTTGAGAAACTAATGCATCCATATGAGTCTCCATCGAAGTAGTTGCAACTCTTGGTGAGTTCTCAAGGTGCTCATCAGATATTTTGGCTCTCATTTTACTTTTTTAAAAATTTCAGATTAATATGAGGGTGCAAACAATTAGGTTACAATGTTTGCATTTGTTAGGTAAAGTCCCTGTTGTAATTGGGTCGCACATCCAAGAGGTGTGCCATATGCCCTTACATTATGCCCATTAAGTGGGAGCACACCAGTCCCACTCTTTCCTCCCCTCTATCAATCTTCTTTGGCCCCTCTCACCTAACTTGAATTGAATTGAGTTTTCTCTTGTGTGGGTGTGCATTAGTTACTCTACTGGCTTCATATTAGTATTGAGGACATTGGATTCTTGCTTTTCTATTCTTGTGATACTTTACTAAAAAGATTGTGTTTCAACTCCATCCAGGTTAATACAAAACTCTCTGTCTTTTTATGGCTGAATAGTATTCCATGGTATACATATACCACAGTTCATTAATCCATTCCTGGGTTGATGGGCCCTTAGATTGTTTCTGTATCTTGGCAATTGTAAATGGAGATGCAATAAACAAACTAGGGCAAATGTCCTTATGATAATATGTTTTTTTTTTTTTTTCTGGGTAGATGCCTAGGTTCTTGGGATTGCAAGATCAAATGGAAGGTCTATTTTTAGTTCTTTGAGCATTCTCCATACTTCTTCTCAAAGAGACTGCATTAGTTTTCATTTTACTCTTAATGTGCTTCATTCTTGAAAATAGTTGCTTGAAATGTAAAGTGCTCCCAAAAAGTGATGACATGAATAAGGCCTGACTGCAAAGCAAAGGATATTTGTCTCTTGGAAAATGGGACCTATAAAAGTCCAGTAAGAGACATGATCAAATTTACCTTTAAGTTGAATGTTAGATTGCAGCTCTATGCATTCCATTTGAAAATTGGCAGGAAATATGTTTATGTTGACTGAAAAGTGAGCCACAAATGCACCAAAATATTGATTGTTTTTCTGGAAATCTTGAAATCTGTTGTCAAATTCTTGTATCAAATCAAAAGGCAAGGCTGCGTATATTTCACTGTTCACAGGACTGTGTTTAGCCAATATCAAAATGCATAAAACTGTTTGCTTTAATTTGAGTTTGCCATAAAACTGTTTGCCTTAATTTGAACTTTCCATGCTGTTGTGGTTTAAAATATTGTACCAATAAGTTGGTTTTCACTTTGAAGACACATTTTAAAGCTCATTTAAAGGAGAGGCTAAATTCACTAAAAATGCTAAATCTGTAAGGCAGTTATCATCATTAATTTCTGGCAAAAATTTGGTTTCTGATACCATAAATGACTTGATAACATGTTGCAAATCACAAAATCTTTTCAACATTTGGCTTCGACTTAACCATATTACTTCCAAAAAGTAAATGATACCACTATAGGTAGCACCAATACGCTTAAGGAATTCATGCAATTGGTGATGATTCACTCCCTTGGCCCTTATGAAATTCACAGTCTTAATGATGATATGCAAAACATTGTCTATTTTTAAAGATTTTGTGCATAAATTTTCTTGATGCAGTGATACTTCATCAAACATGAGCTTGGGTGGCAATTGTATCATTTTTCTATTAATTTTACAAGTGCTTCTCTTTTATCTACCATCATCAGTAACTATCCCAGATATGGTGACAATGAACAAAGAAAATCACTTCAACATGTTTTTTACTATTCCCTATAAATCTCTTGATTTGTGTTTTTAATGGCATGAGAGAAGTCATTTCTTTAGTGACATTATTTTTATCAGTATTACCTCTGATAAAAATGGGAAGTTGAGCTACGTTTGTAGCATCAATGCTGTCATCCATCACCAAAGCATAAAATTTACAATGAGCAGCTTTACTCTCCAAACTTATTTCAATGGATTTTCCAATTTCTTCAGTTCACTTGATTGTAGGCTGATAAGAAACATTCCCTCATCTCCACTTTTAGGGCAAATTATATCTGCCATGCTTTCCATATATTGCTTAATAAACTCACCATCAGTAAATGGTTTTGGTTTTTCTGCTATTAAACACGCTACAGCACAACTAGCTTTTACAATGGAATCTGTCTGAGTCGTAACTTAAAAAACATTTTTTTTTCTTTTGAGCAGACTTCAGTTCCGGTGTTTCATCCTTATGACACAGTTCTTCATATGCATCAAATTTGGCAGCATGTTTTTCTATATAATGCCTTCTCAAAGTATAGTCTTTGAAAACTCACACAAATTCTCTACGCATTAAGCAGAGTGCCTTACTGTTTGCCTCATCAAAAAGTAGTCATCTATCCTTTCTTCATTGTACAATCTTCTTTCATTCCTATTTTTTTTTAATTTTTTTTTTTTAGAGACAAGAGTCTCACTTTGTTGCCCTTACTAGAGTGCCATGGAGTTACAGCTCACACCAACCTCTGGGCTTAGGCGATTCTCTTGCCTCAGCCTCCTGAGTAGCTGGGACTACAGGTGCCCACCACGACACCCGGCTATTTTTTTGTTGCAGTTTAGCCGGGGCTGAGTTTGAACCCGCCACCCTGGGTATATGGGGCCAGTGCCCGACTCACTGAGCCACAGCGCCGCCCAATTTTTTTGAGTTCTGTTTTCTTTTGAGATGTCATAAAAGCCATGTTGGGATTTAAAAAGTTATAATAGATGAGGGACTTTATTTACTTTTATTATGAAAATTAATTGACAAAAAAATAGAAAGTAGAGTTTGAGCTCCTTCACATCTTGGCAGCTGATGCGAGGCCAGCCCCAGGGCTAATTGCAAAGCACAGACAGTGATTATGTGAGGTGCTGTTGATGTGTGGAAGTGCCTGTAATAATCAAATAAGAATGCTTACCTGAGTTCTAAATAACATCATAGGCTTAACATTGCAATGGTAGGTTGAAATAGGATTGATAATTGCTGCCCTACCAAGTCACCATGAGCCTACATGATGTCTGACGGTGTGAATTTCACTATCTGCTTTTAGAAAATAACATTGGAAGTTGCAAACCACCATAAAACTGCCACCATGCTTGCTTACAAATAGTGAGAGCACATGTATATTTTCCATGACATTACAACACGATGTTGTCATCTACAACATTCTCTAGAACCACACGATCGCATCCAACTAAAAAAAAAATCACAAAAATCTCATACTGTTTTAAGCAAGTTTTTGATCCTGTGTTGGCTGCATTCATAGCCAGCCTGGGCCACATGCAGCCTGCGGGCCACAGGTTGGACACCACTGTTGTAGATTATGAATGAAAAAGTGTTGTAGATTATGATCGTGAAATATTCTACTCATTATCTCAACAAAAACAGTCACAACACAGTTATGTCTCCAGGGAAGTTTCACAGTGCTATATAGGAAGTAGCAATGCCTGTGTTTTCTAATAGAATTATTTTCAGCTTTTACGTTAATCAGTACGTTTTCTTCCTGACAAAATTGATGGAATCTGATTTATTCTCTTGCTGTAACACAGAATGATACAGCATAAAAGACAGAAGAAGTATCTTCTCAGTTCACAGTGGAGAGAGAAAAGCATTAACACCATGGCGGAGACCAAGAGAAAAAGCATTTCCCAGAAATAGTGTTCATATGTGATTGGAAGAGGGATCAAAACTTAAGGGTTAAGAATTATCTGTAATTAAAGATAAAATAAAACTTTAAAAACCCAGTGATTTTTAAGAGCAGTTAGATTTGTGTTTTTTTATTTCCAATCCAAGTTGTGGATTTAAGTAGGAACTCTAAGCCTTCATTTCCTCATGTATAAATTGGAAATAATAAAAAGGTAATAAACTAATGTATACAGTTGTTATAATTAATAAATTTCTAGGCACTTATGTGCTTAAGAGTTTGCTACTGCTATCATTTGCCCCTGACAAATCACTGAAAATGGTGAATATAGTTTTCAGTAAATATGCGTGCAGGACCCCAAAGCAAAGTGTTCGTTTGAGGAAACAACTTGTAAGTATCAATCAATATGGGAGCTGAAATGTGTGGGAAGCCAGGGTGTCATCAGATTTAGTAAGAAAAACAACTCACCCTCTTGTAAAGACAAGATTAAAGAGTGTCAAAATTTTCCTAAAAATGAATATGTGACTTATCCTTTTTTGTCGTTTGTATTTATGACAAAATTAATTGCAGTGACCTACAGATGGTTCTTATTTAAAATGTGTGTTAATTTATTTTCAGTCCTCACTTTTCATCTGTCCTAAATTAATAAACCTCTCCTGGTTTGGAAGATGACATCTTGCTGCAGTCTGGATTTTGATGCCCAGAGAAAAGAGAGCTAAAAGTAATGCCACTTTTGTAGGAGTTTTGCTTTGGCAAGTTTCTATTCTGTCTGTGTTAGTGTGGTATATACACATTCAAATGTACTGGTCTTAACTTACTGTATTCTTACACATGGCTGCTGAATGTTACTTCTGACTTCTCATAAGCTTTCATTCAATATCTTGGGTCTTCAAGGAAACAAAGATAAATATCCTGTCTCTCTGGAGCCCTTTTTAAGAGAGGCAGTGTTCTTGGATCAGTCATGGTTAGTTGGGGAAGAAGAAACCACTTAGGTATATTTAGTGGAAAGAAAATTCATATAAAAAACTTGAGGCTTAGATAAACTACCGGAAAAGCTGCAAAAGCAAAGATCAGAAAGGCCTCTTGTAGGACATCTGTAAATATATTTCATTGAAGCTGTCAACAATAATTTTTGTTGCTAGCAAAGCTGAAATAGGACCACAGGGGAATGCCCGTGACAGGAGTGAGGCTGACTTCATTTCTTTTCCCCCACAGATCTTGTCTTATCTTCACTCTCTTCTTCTTTGCCTTCTGCCCCGGGAGGCTTGTCTGTATGGACCACATGGGTGGCCCACCTTGTGCTCCAACCTCCATTTGAGTTTGGCCAGTGAAAAGTACCATCAGGGAATCAGAGGTGAGAAGAGTGAGATTAAGGCTATTATTTCCCATCTTTCCTTCCCTTCAAGGTCAGTTCACAAAGGCTGTGTCCCTTGGCTCCTGGTGCTTTCAAGTCAGCCTCCTCTCCCAACATCCTCCTTCCAGGTTTTGGTAACTGCTCCTTTCTCTCATCTTTTTAGGCAAAACAATGATAAAAGGTCCTTAAAGTCCCACTGTATTTAGCAACATCTTTATAAATGTTCTTTTAGTCAATAAATACTCTGTGGCACATTCTAACATGAGTGTGTTAACGGTTTCCTATTGGGAACCTGGCTGATAAAATAATTTGTATTATAAGCATCCCCCCAAAATGCACCTTATCAAGGGTGTCTGGAATTGGGTGGTTTATATTTAAAGGTGCTCAGAGGTAACTTCTTTGCCAGGATGAAAGGACATATGTAAACAGTGGTATGTGTTAGAATCTTCTTCTCACCTTCTTGTGATTGATAGAATAAGAAAACGTACAGGTGAGGAGCAAGATTGGATAGCCTGGCTGAGGAATTGAGTTGTTTTATAAATAATGGAGATTTATAAGGACTGTGAAATTACCTGTTTTTTAATTTTGGAAGCAGAGAGTGTAAACAGCAATTAAGAGCCATAAACATGTAATTAAGAACAGTGTGGAAGATTGGCAGGCACCATGACAACTCTGAAGGCTTCCCTTCTCTCCAGAGGTTGCACATCTAGAGTTGCAAATGCAGAGACTATACAGTTTCAGTCCAAAATAAATGTTCTAGGTATTTCATTCTAAAGCAGAGACACTGATAGAAAGAAGTGGGACCTTAAGATTTGGGTTGGAAACATTTGGGAAAATATGGACCAAAGTTGAAATCTTCTCCAGGCCTTGGAGCCCTCATTAATTACTTAGCAACACAGCCCTAAGAAGTAAGAAGCCTGCTTTACAAGGAGAAAGCCTTAAGTTGAGTCATAAGACCTCAACAGTATGTACTGTGAGGGATGTGGACCATATAAGCAGGAGTGAACTTGAAGGATGATAAACCGAATGTGATGAAATGCACTCATTTGGGCCCAAATCATCATTAATAAGGGTAAATTCATGAGGGATTTAGGATTTAATATTTTTTGTTTAAGCACCAGAGAGCAAACTGAACATTCTGATAGTTGGGGTCATTGGAACCTGGACTGAAAAATATCTTTACAGTTAATAAGGTAAAGTGCTAGAACTTTCCTGGCACCATAGAGGAAAGAATCTGAAAACTCAGCTACACAGGCATGCTAGACAAATATATTGTATGAAATCTATGTAGTATCATGCAATCATAAAATTCTAAGACCTTTGGGATTATTTTATGACATTTATGAAACATTACCGTGATTTTCTGGTCAGAATAAGAGTTTATGATTGTTGGGTAATAGTGGAGTCTTGGCCCAAGTCTAGGTAAAGTGGGTCCAAAAATTAACATATTTCTCCAGTCCCAGAATGTATGATAAGAACAAGTATATCTTAAAACTGAAGTTCTGAAGCCCTGGGCTACAAACTGTTACTAGTTCACCTTGTTAGGAACCAGGCTGCCCAGCAGGAAGTGAGCTGCTGGAGAGTGAAGCTTCATCTGTGCTTACAGCTGCTCCCCATTGCTTCCGTGACCACCTGAGCTCGGCCTCCTGCCACAGCAGCTGCAGGAAGAACTTTACTGTAAACTGCACATGCATGTGAAGGGTTGGGTGCTCCTTCTGAGAATCTAATGCCTGAAGATCTGAGGTAGAGCTGAGGCGGTGATGCTAGTGCTGGGGAGCATCTGCAAATACAGATTGTCATTAGCAGAGAGGTTTGACTGCACAGAGACCATAATAAACCAATTGCTTGCAGACTCAGATCAAGCTCCCCCCACCCCACTGGTCAGTGGAAAAATTGTCTTCCATGAAACTGGTACCTGGTGCCAAAAAGGTTGAGAACAACTGCCTTAAAATTGATGGACGACCTACAGGATGAAGGCTAAAGGACAGGAAGAACTCAGCATATATCCATACATACTTAGCAAAGAAAATAAACCCAAAACATAACCTTATAAATTGTGGAATTGCAACCATTGAAGTGACCATCAAATATTTTACAGAAATGCTGGTGATTCCTACTATAACCTTATTTAAACTAACCCATTTGGCTATGGCCAAAGCCAGATGGGCTGTGGAAAATGACAGCTAATTATCCCAGATTTATTCAGTGAGGAGCAGCTGCAGTTCCAGATGTGCTATTTTTACTAGAGCAAATAAACACAGCTTCTTGCTGCTATTGATCTGAAATCCTTTCTTTTTCATTTTAATCAATAGAAAAAAAATCAGAAGCAATTTGCATTCCATGGTGGGGATGACAGTGTGTCCTTGCTGTGTTGACCTCTTACTTTGTGTTGGCCTATGTTGACCCTCCTGCTCTCTCACAGAATGTCACCTGGGGAGACCTTGATCATCTTTATATCCCACAGAATGCAATACTGATCTATGACATTGACTGCATTATGCTAATTGAGTTTGATGAATAACAAGTAGCAAGCACTCTGAATGCCTTAGTAAAATACATCTGAGCCACAATGTGGAACAAATTTCAGAGGTTTGTCATACTTCAAGTCTGTAGGAGTCCATGCTTTGGGTCCTGTTTAGCTATTCCATCTAAAGAGGGTAACACATTGTATTTGGGTGCCCATTGCAAAAAGAAAAGTTTTGATGAGCTTCTGTAGATTTTAGAGGATGTGCTGTAACCTAACAATATGTTCTTTCACTCACCAAAGCTGAGCTGCTGCTTATACTTTCATGTGGACAATCTGCTGAAAGCAGTGGCCCATGCTGAGCCTTTAGTATAGCATTACCCCCCAGGGGGAGCACCCAGCTACCTGGTGGCCCTTTGATTATATTGGACCACTCACATCGTCGAAGGGAGATACTTACTTAACACTTACATGAATAAATTAATATTTTTGAATGGAGTTGCTTTCTCTATTTGGTGCAAAACTATCAGTAGCGCCATTTGGATTCTCATAGAAACCTTTATCTATCAACATTACCTTCAGCCACGTGGTAGATTTTATGTCAAAGAAGCTGTGTTAATAAGCTTAACCCTCAGACTTACTCATGCCACATAATTCAGAAGCAGTTGACTTGCTTGTACAATAAAATGGTCTCCTATAGGCTCAGTTATTATCACTTACTAGTACCTAACTGCCTTAGAGATAACTCCTACATAATGGAACACACACATACACACATATGGGTGCATGTTCTCCCCCTAGTTAGAACATATGGACCTAGGAAACAGGAGTGGAAGGCAGAAGCATCTTTGAAGACTCTTTGCTTTTTAAAAAAATCCCCCAAACCTAAGTTAAGTACCTACTAACCACTGTGTGATTTTTCATTGTGTTTCTTATGAATTTTAAAAATTTTGTCTCCTGTAATAAATATCCTTGATTTTATTGGTAGTATAATTGTAACTGAGCACAAGGAATGAACTAAGTTTTGTTCCTCAAGATGAGTAGATTCCTTGAGTGGGATTAAAAGGTTCCTACCTGCAGAGAACAAACTGACTTATAGCAAGAATAACTCTAAATTAGATCTCATTCCTGATAAGCTGGATTTGATTGACATAGTTGCTCTAACCTTAGTAGAAGCACTTTTTTGTAATTGTTTTCTTCTCTTGTTTAGACACTCTGCTCTGTTGCCTAAGTTGGAGTGCAGTGCTGTGATCATAACTCCCTGTAACCTCAAACTCCCAGGCTCAAATTCTCTTGCCTCAGCCTCCCCAGTGGCTAAGACTATAGATGTGTACCACTACACCTAGCTAATATAAAAAAAAAATTGTAGAGAGAGTATCTTGCTATTTTCCCAGGCTCATCTCAAATTTCTGGGCTCAAATGTTCCTCTGGCCTTGTCATCCCAAAGTGCTGGGATGACAAGGATGAGCCACCACATTTTATTGACATCAGATCAAAGACTAATTTTTTTCAGACTTAAATGTGTGTCCTATGAAGTAAACCTAAATATCAGAAGGCATCCATAAAAGGGAAATCTACTTCTAAAGTATTTAAAAGAAAATTATTAGATTTTGTCAGTAATCAAAACAGTAGTTACTGTATAAAAATAATATACCAAAGAGTTTTGTTTCTCCAAAAGTGCCAGAAAAGGGGGTCAAAAGTAATAGGATAAAGGTAAAAGAGATGATGTTGAGAACCTTTAGTTAGTTAACAGAAGGTGACAAAGAACGGCAAATTTAGTGAGAACAGGAAAGTGCTGAAAATCAGAAAATTAATCTTGTTCCCTCATTTAGAACAGAAGCTATTTACTTCTAAATGTAGTCAGCAGTTGGGTGTCATTTGGGGCAAAAGTTGTCTACAAATATGGTCGGCAGCTTCAGGAGAACCCCTAAAAGTCTTCAATTTAATGTCTTAATGGAATGGATGTATAGCAGTTAGGAGGAATTGTTATATATTTTTTAATTTGGAAAACATGAATCCAAGAGTCAACGCCTTGGTGTTTTACTGCTTTGTGAGTTGTCAGCAGTAGCTTATAAGGCTACAGAAATGCTGTGGCTCAAGGGCAGATTTTTCGGAAGATTTCTTTAGAAACTCAAATCTGCAGGTTTTAGATCATACAGATGCTGCTCAGGCAGGAGATACAGCGTGTACCTGTTGCTGATAAAGCTAGAGGCATTTCAGTGTCCCCTGAGTGTCCTGCAATAATTAATCATATCAGCTTGTGATGGAGTAGCATGGGGGATTGGAAGTAATTTTCAAATGTGGAAGGCAAGCTGTTATTAATTCAAAAGGGGATAACTTGTGGACACTAGAGAAGATTGATCTTACTTTTGTCAAGGCTCCTGACAGCATTTTGGCCTCAATAGTTTGAGGTTTCTGAGAGCTTTGTTAATTATAGCTTTAGAGTTCCTTTTATTTTATCTCTTCTGAAGTTTGGGGTACACATCATGGAGATTCCAAAGAATAATCATTTACAGAGTTCTTAAAAAACAGTAAAGGTGAAATGTGTGTCCCTATTACTAGAAAGAAAAGTTATAATTACTCAACTCAGGAGTATAAAATTACATCAACCTCACCATTATAGCCATAGCTCTCCATCAAAGTAAAGCCTTAAATTATGAGATAATAATGATAGGGTGCGGAAATTAAAATAATAAAAAAACCCTCCAAAACAATAATTAAACCACACTCATGGCTCATTTGGAGGTATTCAAAGGAATCCTGAAACTCTTCATTGATCCTTGAGTCCGCTTTCCTCATATGTTATCAGATGCGGTCCTCTCTCATTGAGGGAGAATCCTTCCCCCAGACCCTGGGTAGCATCCCCACCTCCCTCACCCACACACTTAATAAGCTTGCTCCATTTATTGTCCCTTCCTCTTTTCATTGCTGTGCTCTCTCCCCTTTGGGCATATAAATGTATTATCTCTCCCAAATACAAAGAAATGTCTCTAGAGCTGTCTCTATATTTCGGTGTCTCTGAGCATTCTTTAAATATTTTTTAAAAAAGTAGTTTGAAAACAAAACAAATTTTTTAAAAAGTAGTTTCAACTTTTATGTCCCCTATCTGACTCCCTGGTGACCCCTCAATCCACTAGCTCTAGCTTCAGTCCTCACTACATCAAGCAAGAGAGTCTTCATCAGGAATTCCTCACTTTTCAGTACGGCTGGACTTTGGATGGCTTACGCCACCAGCTTCAGTTACAATATGGTTACCTTTCTTTCCCCTACATTACTAAATCTAGTATTGCTACTTGCAAAAAGAAAGAGAGAGAGAGAGTGAGAGAGAGAGAGAAGAAAAAAGAATAAAAGCTCCATCAGAGAAAAATATAAAACTTAGGCAATACACTATAAAAACATGTCCCAATGAGATATTACCTATCTCCAGTATGAATGGTTCTTATCTAAAAGTCTCAAAACAAGTGCTAGCTTGGATAAGGAAGAGATAGGAGCAAAAACAAAACAAAAAACAAAAAACAAAAACATGTCCCAGAGTCTAGCTGGATATGTTTTAAAGAACTAGGTGGTTTTCTGTTTGTTTATTTTTGTTGTTGGTAGTCATTCAGTATTCTATTTGACCTGTAGAATTACAGGTACAACAAGAAGAATTTAGTATAGCAAAATTTTTTTCTTTGGCTAAATAATAAGAAATTAAACTCTATGTAATTAACCATAAATCCAAGTAATAAATTTAAAATGGTTTATTGGACTTCAGGTAGAATTTGTATGATTTGTTATGTCTACCAATTTCAAAATACCTTTTCCCATTGTCCTGTGCTGTAAAATGCATAAAGAGAGAGTCGGTTATCCCTCCTAGAAGATTTCCTAAGTAGCCTTTTTGGGGGGAAATATGATTTATCTTACTGATTGGCAATTTTAAATCTTTGAAACTCTCTAAGAGTTATCCTGCATACACAGGATAAGTTAGTTTGTGGCAGCCTGATGTCCACATGATCTAGTAGAACAACTAGCTAGAAAGTGCTAAGATTGTTTTATCAATAGAAGAGATTTTATAGCATGGGAAACTATTAGACTTAGTGGAGGAGGCTTTAAAACCAAATCAGCTAAAGTCTTCACAATCTTTTTTATTGCTGATATCACTCTTAGACAAGATGTATATGATTTGGCCACTGAGTCTAAAGAGAGTCGCAAGTAAGTAATAGGCCTCTGGTGACTTGCATGTGGTTGACTCACACTCCTCATAGTTCAAAGACTTTAGATGAACAAAAAAGAAAAAAGAATTGTGAATTTAAAATCCTGGGAACAAATCCCTTTAGTGATAGTTATTGTACCATATTTAATCTGAAACAGGAATATGCTTTTCTTTTTAATTTGAAAAGTTTTGATCATTAAAAAATCACTTATATGCACATATTTACTAGAAAAGTAGACTCTTCTTGATTTTTCAGGTTTTTAAAAATGTGTATGTTAAATTTAGTAGACAGAGCTTTCATAATTATTTTGTTTTTTAATTTAATGATAGCTGTGTACATTAATGCATTCATAATTATTTTGAATGAATTAAAGTTTGGAGAATTTTGAGATAAATGTAATTATTTCTATGGCTATTTCTTTTGTAGGGTTAAGGAGAAAATTTTTGTGTTACCTAATACACATTTTAGGAAACCCATAATGTAGACCTAAAAATACCTTAATAATTCTGTTTTACTGAGTTTGGTGCCTACATTAAGGAAGGGTAAAATCTATTAATTGCTATTGCTCAGAACTGCTATCTTAGAAAAAGACAAAATATTTATACTAATGGGAGATATATGATTTGGGGTTAGTCTGCCACTTTGAAATGCTTGGGTTATAAAGATTTCCTCACCTTCATAGAACCCCCTAAGAATGGATGGCTAATTAAAGAAATTGGAGCTTCTTTGCTATTACCTAAAGCAATTGCTTTAATAAAAGTGGAATTTACCAAAAATGCTTCATAATGTTAACCACACTAGCAGAAACAATTTAGCCATCACATTGCACCCTCCTTGTGATGTTTGTAAAGGCATGTTTGAAGATGTTTCCAATGCTTATGTTAGGAGCCAATAATAGAATCTTGGTAAGGCCATAAAAGTCGGACACAGACAGGGCCCTGAGCCTCAGGATCATCTTTTCAATTTTTCACCAACAGAAACCTGATCTTAACTATGTAATGGTTGACCTGGGAATTATACAATTGAAAATGTAGATGCCCATAGCAGGAATAATTTAGTTAAATAATGGTGTTTTGACTTTACCCAAAGTAAGCAGGTAGGGAACCCCTCCCTGTATTCCTACAACTTCTCCCTTGTACCAGGAGAAGAAGTGTGGTTTTATTCATGGGAGTCTATTCTAGGTCAGGGCTTTTGAGGGCTTGGGTTTCATTGTCATGTTACAGGGCTACTAACTTTAGGTGTACATCTAGTATTCATCTTTCTCCTCAACTATTTTCTGCAGTTGTCTACCTGGATGTGTCTGTGCAGATATTTGACATTTGTCTAGATTAGAATGACTACTGTCTTTTTTAAGAGTGAGACATACCTTGATTGCAATCCCACTTTGGCCAATTACTATGTTTGCACATTTGAGAAAACTCTCTGAAAACCAGTTTGTTTAGTGGGTAAAATAACCACCTCATAGTGTGAATGTGAAGATTAAGTGAAATGATATATATATATATATAGACAGAGTGACTGGCAAAAAAATTACTGTTCTGTAAATTTTAATTATTATCACTGCTCTGTCCTAGGTGGCACTGCCCTGCCTGCTCTTTGGTCTTTCTGAATCCTATCTACTCTTCCTATTCTATTTGGATAGTTCATTCCTACCTTTATAATAAAATCTTCTCTGCTGAAAATTACATTTTCCTCCTTTGTTCTCTTAATAATTGTCCCAATAATAATAGGAACATTACTTAATATGAATTAAGAAGACTTTACGTATTAGTTAAAGAAGTAGACATTATCTCTATTTGATAAGAACACTGACAGAAATGTTTACCAAAGTTGCTTGCCCAATGTCACAAAAGGAAGAAGGGACAGCATGATGATTTGAGTCTGAGATATCCACTCATAACCGATGTTGTATACTTTGTCATAACCAAAGGGACTCCATCACCTGAAGCCATTCTGCTTATTTTAAAACTTATGTATTCTATCCATGATAGAGTATGATAGGTTAAATGTGGTCACAAATACTTTGCTTCTTCCATCAGAGGAATGTTTTTCGGTACCCATCTTGAATCTGAATTGGCCTCATGTCTTTCTTGGTAGAACTGAATATATATGTAGGGGAGCCTAGGCCTCAAGAAGCTTTTCAGATTCAGGCTTTACTTTCTTGAAATACTCCCACAGCTCTCCAGGGAAGTCCAGCATAGCCTACTGAATGGTGACAGATCACATGAAAAGATCAGTCTTGCTGACAGTCAGCACTAATCACTTATACTCTATAATCCCAGGCAAGCTAGCAGCAGTTGAAATCACGTGAAAGCTCAACAGAAAACCTCCCAAGCTACTAGGCAAGCAACTTTGCTTTTCTGATTTGTCAAATAGAGATACTGCCACTTCCTTAAATAATAAATAAGTCAAGAATCATGTCATTGTAAGCACTAAGCCTTAACATAACCTTTTATTAGGTTATTAAATATGAATTGTCTGATTTTGAATCAAAAGTTTATTATCTCTTAAACAAGAGGCAGTACAATTAATCAAAGAATGTGCCTAAACTATCAACACAGTTTTACCATGTTAAGAGAAGCTTGTGTATGTCAGCAGCAAAGAAGCCTGGAGAGATAATGGTGATGAAACTGCAAAGGGTATTTTTCACAGTTTGTTGTGAATTGGGTATTTTTCCATATAAGAAGTGGTCCAAAGCCTGGAAGGAGTGGTATTCCGGCGGTGCAATGTCTGATGAATATGGAAGATGACAAAGAATTTCCACAAGTCCAGCTTTTGTAGCATAAGCAGTATTGTTTATGCAATATGTGGTTGAGTGTTATCTTGCAAGAGGACTGGCCTGTCTCTGTGGACCAATCTTAGCTGCCTCATCACAAGTGTCCTCATCACATCATCCAGTTGGTTGCAATAGACATATGCTATAATCCATTGACTAGCTTTCATGAAGCTTTGGGGAATAATACTAGCTCTGGACCACCAAACAGGCACCATTAGAGCTTTTTGATTAATATTCAATTTTAAACTTATTTTTGATACTTCCTTGTTATCCAACCATCATGACAAAGAATCCGTTTTCATCATGTATAACCATACAATGTAGAAGTTGTTTGCCTTCAGAAAAGAAAGGTAGCTCTGAGATGATTTCTTTTCTGATACTTGTTTAATTCACATAGAACCCACCTATCCCACTTATTTACCTTGTTGATTTGTTCCAAATTGTCCAATATTGTTGGAATAGTAACATCAAACCTGCTGTTAATTCATGCCTAGGTTAAGGTTGATTCATTTCCGTGACAGCTTGCACCCATCATTATTGTTCTTGGTGTCAGGTCGCTCACATGGCTCATTTTTAAGATGAAAGTGATCAGGACTGAGCTTCTCAAGCCATTAACACACTATGCGCTCATTAGCCACATCTTTCCCAAACACTTTACTGATATTTCAAGCCTTCTGCACTGCATTGGTTCCACGATGGAACTCCCACTCAAAAATAACATGAATTTTTGATTTATTCATGGTTTCACAAAAGCCGCTCTAAATTATTTTTGAAAGATATCACAAGTCAAAATGTGTGTTCGAAAGAATGAGAGTGTACATTCATGATAAAAATAAAATAAAAACCATCAAAGTGAAATGTCAGAGCTATCAACTGTCAAACTTAGTATGAAATTGGACATTTCATAAATACAAGAGTAGTTAACTAATACCAAAATTGGTACCTAGAGATAAATTTCAGCTATGCCATAGACCTGAAAATGTGGCAATGGTTTTAAAAGCAGGTGATGGGTCAATGATACAGAGTGAACCACAATATTATTGGAGGCTGGAGCAGGAATAGGGAGCAAATTGCTATTGGGCTGGAGAAGGAACATCTGTGCTCTATAATTTCTGTGCAATTAGCATAATGACTGCCTGGGGTAACCTGAAAGGTAGAGATTGTACCTGCCTTTGACAATTTGGGTTGTTGTAACAAAAATGCCATAGATGGGGTGACCTAAGCAGCAGGGATTTATTTTTCAGATTTCTGAAGGCTAGCTAGGTCTAAGATCAGGGTGTCAGCTTGTCTGATTCCTGGGGAAAACCCTCCTTCTGGTTTGTAGATGGGCTTCTACTTGCTGCATTCTTACATGGCAGAAAGAGATTATCTCTTTTACATCCCTTCTGTAAGGGCACTAATCCCAATTAGGAGAGACCCACCCTTATAACCTAATTACTTCTCAAAGGCCTCACCTCCAGATACCATTTCTTTGGACATTAGAGTTTCAACATATGAATCAGGGACAGGGAGGGTGGGACAAAAACATTCAGTCCATTGCAATACCAAATGAACCCAACCCACAGGTCTGGAAAAAGAGATCTATAGACAGAATGTTGAACATGACAGGCTGCTTCTCTTAGTAGCATATGATAAGACACACACATACAGAGAAATAAGCTATAAGGGACCATTCAAGTTGCAAGCAGAAATTATGGGGCATATTGAAATCCTAGGACTTGCTGGGTTGGAAAACACCTTTCATTTTCTGTCTTCTAGCTGGTGAAAAACTATCAATCAAATGAGGCTTGTGGATAAATATTAAATCATGCATGGGGCTGTGAGAACCTTTGCTAAAGGGTATTGCTAAGCTAGTGCCTAATTAACTCTTTCATTTGGTAAAAAAGAGCATTGAAGAATCTTAAGGTATTTAAACTACTGTAGACATTTGGGAGTCATCAGTAGGTAGTTAGTGAATAAAGTCACACAAAAGGATGAAATGGAATGGGAAAAATTTGAAGGATCAGGGTATAAGAGTCACCATAGCTAAAGAGTTACAGTGGCTTGGATTTTACAATAAGTAGGAAAATAGCAGATGGTATTCAGTGTCAGCTTGCCATTAGGACTCCAGAAGTGCTGCTTTAGTTATTGGTTATGACAATGAAAGTGCATGGCAAAGGAGGGGATGGTGGAGAGGATGAGTGGGTGTGACAAACTACCGTGCTTGATGACTTCCTTGTGGTTGTTCAAATCACCAAGGATTATTGTAGGTTTAGTAGAGGAGGGAAATTCCATGCTCTGTGGTTTTCATCCTTTGTTACATTGAGATTCAGGTGATTTGTTTTTCATCTCTTTCAAATGTTTTAGATTCTGTAAAGAAATAATATAGATGATAAAAAAAAAAAGACAAGTTCCTAAACTGGCAATCTGTGATGGATTATTTTGTGAGAAAATAAGCAAAGAAAGTCAGCATGGCAGATCTCTCTCTTTGCTTATCTTCTTAGGCTATGAGCATTTCTAGAGGAGGAGGAACCTGAAAGTGAATTTGGGAAAATATGATTAAATGATTTTGTATATGAGCCCATATTCTTTCTGATATATGTATATGTTTTTACTTGGCATTTTCCAGAAAATAATGATAGAAACTAAAAAAGGAAGGACAATAAAGTATTGTAGATTCAGGTGTTTCTTTTTTCTCATTAACAAAAAGGATTTCTGACCGGGGGTGGAGTAAGACAGCCAAATACAAACCTCCAGAGATTGTCCTTCTTTGTGAACACCAGATTAACACCACTCATGCATACACCTTCAAAAGAATAAAAAATCAAGTGTGATCATGCTACCTGGTGAACATTATATCAAGAAAAGAGGAATTGGAGAGGGCAGAAAAGATAGTCTTGTACTGTAGGTAATGCCTGTGCCCACCTCCCCTGCCCTTGCCCTGGCAGTGCTGCACCAGCATACACAGTGTAGAGAGAATCTGTGCTTCGGGAGGGAGAGGGAAGTTATTGTTAAAGTTTCCATAGAGCCCAGGGCTGCCCTGCCACAGGGGAATATAGAATGGGACAGAAATCTGGGACCATCTAGACCAGTCCAGCCAGAGTTTTGGCAAGCCCCACTACCAGCTGATAAAAAGCAGCATGGGAACTGGACAACATTCAAAAGGCACTTGGGCCACAAAGGCGGCTGTCCCTAGGTAGTTCCTGCAGCTGTGCTGGTTCAGAGCCAGTGAACTTGGGTGCACATGACCAGTGAGAAAGTAGCAGTGGCGGTCAAGCCAGTGTCTCTGTCATTTCCTCCCCCCGTATACTGGCAGTGCAGACTAGGGTGTTTTATTCCACTTATGAAAGGAAAGGGAAAAGTTCAGAGGACTTGGTTTTGCAACTTTGGGTACTAGCTAGGCCCCAGCAGAAAACAGTGCCAAACACATTCTTGAAGCCTCTGAGTCTAGGCCTTAGTTTTTAGAAGGCATTTCTAGATTCCTTGTTGGCTGGAAAGAAATAAGCTGCCCTAAAAGGAAAGACCCATACCTGGCAGGATTTGTTGCCTACTGACTAAGGAGCCCTTGGGCTGGATGCAGTCAGGCAGTGGTTGCCATGGGCTTTGGGTGAGATTAGGCTGGCTTCAGGTGTGACCTGGTTTCGGTGGCCGCAAGGGAGTGCCCCATGTCACTCTTCTTCCTACTAAAGCAGCACAACACAGAAAGTGAGGGAAGAGAGTGAGAGGGAATTCCAGGGAATTCTCTAGCATCTTACCCAAATCAACCAAGGCAGTATCACCAGGATTGTGTAAGAGTCATTATGAGCGTGGGGCACCCCCAGTGCTGATACAGCTGCAGTGACAAAACAGATCAAAACTCTCAATTCTATTTGAATATCTGGAAAACCTTCTTGAGAAAGATAGTTTCAGACAAGTCCAGAATCCAAATATTAAAATAAATACCCAACTCTTCAATGCCAAGATATCAACAAACATCCAGAACCCCCCCCAGAAAACATCACATCACCAAATAAACTAAGTAAGTCCCAGTGATCAATCCTGGAGCAATGGAGATATGTGACATTTCAGACAAAGAATTCAAAATTACTGCCCTGAGGAAGCTCCATAAACTTCAAGACAACACAGAGAGGGAGTTCAGAAACCTATCTAAAACATTTCATCAACACAAGAACTATCCTACAGGAAATGCTAAAAAGAGCTTTTCAACCCGAAAGAAAAGAAAGATTGAAGACTATAGTCAAGAAGAAACCCAACTAAATTAGTCTTGTCAGTCTGAGAGGAACTTTAAAGATGTCTTGGTTAGTTCCCAGGGTTAGAAAACATTGACTTGGAGACTGCTTGTTATAGGAAGTCCACACGATCAGAATTATAGGTCTGGACTTGACTTTGGCCTCTTTCTGGCTGGTTATTAATCCTGGGCACATCAGTTTGCCCCTCTAAGCCAAACTCTTCAGGGTAAAAATCTTCAGTCAGCAGTGTGCCGTTGGCAAACCATTCTGTTTTGTACCTTGTTTTCATCATCAACAGAAAGAAAGGTATTAGATGAGATCTAGTAGCTGATCTAAAGCCAACTGATTTTACCCCTGGAAAAATCTGTCAATTATTTTCCAGAGTTCACACTATCCTCCTTTGTATGTGGTGACTCCTTCAGCTGACTTTACTAATCACAGTCTAGTTGTGACTTTGAGCAAATGGATACCCAGGACAGAGTATGTTTCTCCCGTTATTTTATACATTGCTCCTCTCTCTCAGTTTATGTCTCTATGTCAGCTAAACCAGTTTTGCAGTATGCTCAAATCTTATTTCTTAGTTATAAGAGTTATAAGACATGGACTCTAGCTTTTGATGAACGGAAAGTCACTTGCAATTTTATTTTTCTGTAATTCTAAGTTTTCCACATCATACTGAAGATCAAACAATCACTTTTTTCTTTGGTGAACATAATGCTAATGAGAAGAGTCTTTTGTGGTTATAAGAATTCCCCTGTGGCCCCGTGGATAATGTGAACAAAACTCCTATCTCCTCAGTTCCCCTGCCTAAGTGTTCTTGAGATTCTACCTTTGAAAATACCCTTGCTAATTTTGTCCAGTTTGCCTCTCAGTTTTTACTTTAAATAGAAGAAAAAAACAAAAAAAGTTTTTGTAGGGTTAGAAGTAATAAACAGGGTCATAAAAGAGATATGTGCTTTTTTTCAGCGTAAGATAAGATGGGTAGATATGTATAAGCAGGCGCTGAAGAGGTCTGCTGTTTCAGTTTCCTGTGACACCCTCTGTGGAAGTTAGCGCCATCTCACTCCAGATGGCCAGCATTGCAGCCTTGGATATAGCTGACTAATACAAAGGTGAGTACTCAGTGGTGGTTAGACCATTTTATCATTCTTTTCACTCTGTTCCCCTGACCCACCATCCTCTTTCATACACACACATTTCTGTGTTATACTAGCATTTTAGAAATTTTAGAGAAGAAAGAGTATAAGAAAAACACTGAGCTCTCTTTATGATGTTTAAAATTTAACCATTAGAAAAATAATTCTTCCATGGTAGGCATTTTTTACTTCAGGTTCTCCCTTTAAAATATTAAACCAAGATAACAAAATGTATGCATTATCAAAGGAAGAATAACAAATAGTAGCTAAGTTACTGCCATGATGATGGTGACAACAAATGCCTTCTCTGGCCATAAGAAAATTAAATTTATAATTAACTCTGCATTAATGGATTTTGTTTTCTTTCTTGACAGTGCCCCAAGAGCTAAAATTTTTTTTCCGTGTACTTTAGAGCTCTTTTATGCTGAATAATATTGAATTCTTTTTTTTTTTTTTTTTTTGCAGTTTTTGGCCGGGGCTGCTTTTGAACCTAACAGCTCCAGCATATGCAACTGGTGCCCTACTCCTTTGAGCCACAGGTGCTGCCCCAATATTAAATTTTTGTTTCTTTCACATAAATGAATATCTGAGATATTGGGAACAATTCATTTGGTTTTCTGACTAATGTCATGGAGGCATGAAATAGTACTTGCTTTACACAGTTGAGTGTTCTATTTTATAACTAGAGTGAATCAAACATAACTGCAGCACCCAACACCAACATAGTAAATTTTATAACAATCAGAGAAGAGGAAACTTCCTTTTCACACTATCAAATCTTCTGTTACTGTTTTGTGTGTGTATACACATATATCTCTTCATTTTATTTATTATTTATTTTTTATTAGAATAGAACGTGTATATTTGGCTACTTCCTTAGTTTACCATCTCCTTTAGTTGGCTTAATGTTCATAGACAGGACTGCAGGCCTAGTTCCTTATGTTGACCACCTCTGTATGTTGACCTTTTTGTTACAGTCCCTTGAGTGGTTGTACTGTATTATCCAAACTACCAGGTATTTGAGGAAAGTGATCATGGCTGTCTTGTTCATTGCTATATTTCTATATGTCCAGAACCAATTAAAGAAGATGATGTAATTTTTGCAATTTTGCACATATACATGTACACACACATATTCATTATACACACACACACACATATATTTGTTTCAACTACACATTTAAAATTTTGCTCATGAAGAAGTGCATCTTCTATCTCAATGAAAATATATAAATATTATCTTGAGTTGTTCTTAATGGGGAAGAATATAGAGACTAAAATGGAGATAGGGTGAGTTCAAGGATAGGAATCACATGGTTTAATGAAATTCACAGCTATTTCACAACTTCATAGTAAGCAACAGTTTTAACATTTTTGGCCTTTAAACCTCCATTTAGAATATTTAAAAAAAATGACTTACTTTGTAAATATCTACACAATTTCCCTTAGAGGGGAGGGCAATCAGTTTACATGTGCAATCAGTAAATCAGGGGAGGGACAGCAAGAACAAACAACTCCCTGTCTACACCCACAGTGGTGATCATCCACTGGTAAACATGAGCCACACAGAGAGGAAAGTGCATGGGCTTTGGAGTCAGGAAGATTCAGATTTAGATGCTGGCTAGAATATACCTTCTAGCTGAAAAGCCTCCATCAAATCACTCTGAGCCTCAGCCTCCTCTTTGGCAAAAGAGGGATGATAATACCCATCTCAAGAGATATGTAGTGATTCAGTGGGATGGAGGAAAAGTACTTAGCATAATTCATAATATTTAGTAGAAACTCAGTCACTATTCCTATTGTTTTTCTTGCCTTTTTTAAGGAGGAAGAACTTTTTAAAATAGATTCAGTTACATACATTGCTTATACAAGGGTGTCCATAAAGTTTGTGTGCGATTTTAATAGTTTTACATTGTAAATTGTGCATGAGCTTTATGGACACCCTGTGTTTTCTAAGTCTTTAAACACAGGGGATCACTGTATTTAGAGCTTCTGATATCTCCATTAAACGGTTGCTTTCTATTATGGTTGTTCATTGGAAGACTGGCTATTGGTCTACACTCTGTCTCCAAGGCCACTCTCTGTACTCCACTAGCTCCATAACTGGCACATGGTGGGTACTCAGTACATGTCCTTTAAGCAACTTTATTTGAAAGAGAATGTGTTGTAGAAGGTTAAAAAGGACTGAAATACATCTTATCTGATGTATTCACTAGGATTCCTAGGCAGTGGTTCCTAAACTTAACTGGATGTCAAAATGACAAGGAGAACTAAAAAATAGGAATAACAGTCACACAAGTTCTTTTCTTTCTTTCTTTCTTTTTTTTTTT
>NW_003852498.1:1187586-1213602 GCF_000181295.1 Otolemur garnettii
TGTAAGATAAACCTCAGAAGTGATCCCTCCAGTCCTCCTCCCTCCACCCATTTCATGCTTTATATCTTTTAAAATTCCATTTTTCCTAATAAACCAAAAGAAAGCCTCTACTGATTGATTCAAGAAGGATCATCATCCTACTTTTAAGACTTTTCATCTTTATAGTATTCTTACTTATTGACTTAGAAATAAACTCACCGGCTGTATTTGCAGTGAAATCTGTCATTCCTGGCAGGGTAGCGGGCAATGCAGTAACCAAATGCTGTGTATTAGCTCAATAAATTCACTATGATATGAAGGAAGTGATTGCCTTTTTCTCAAAGTTTTAATGAGAACCTGAAAGTGCCCCACAGCAGACCCTAGAGGTCAATGAAGAATATATCTAGTATTTTTCCTTCCGGAAGTCACTATAAATATGTGTGCTGAAAATCTAAAATTCTCTGAGAACAACTATTTTTCTTTAAAAAGTTGAGAAATGTAAATATGATTTATGTTATCAATAAATATGATGCATTATCATGGCATATTATTTTATACGTACATCATATTTCTTCTTAGCAGTATGACATGTTTTCTGATCATGCGCATATTCACATATGCAGAGGGTGCCAAGATCACGTTTGTTACCTTGTATATTGTATCCCTTGTAATTCCAGAAGTCCAATGTGACTTGAGTTTTACAATTTTAATACATTTTTTTCCTATCTTAAAATGTGCACATATTTTTTGGTACCCTCCTGTATGTGTGTATCACTTTCCCTTGATGTAAATATCTATCTGCTACATATGACATGAGCGTGTGTGTGTGTGTGTGTGGCACATGCGTCTATATCTCAAGGCTCATTGGTATTTCTGGAATTTTGATACTCCATGGTCATTCCTTCATACAAAATTTCAAATGTATTACAAGACATTCATAGACATTGGAGTAATTTTTGTTGAGAATGTGACATTTGATGATGATCTTCTAAAATATTATGCATCCTAGGATATCTAAGACAAGTAGGTATTGCAAGGGAAGAACTCTTTACTGGGAACTGCTCTTCAGCTCAATATACAAATAGACTCCTCTACTCAGCTGCATTATCTGGCTTGATAATGAGATGACAGCTGTTGTTCTGAAGTCCATGCAGCAAAGCCTTAGCTTGGATTTATACCTGCAGTCTTCTTTAAAGGCCTCATATAAGTAGAACCGTATTTGACAGATTTATTCCCAAATTCTAAGGTGAAAGTTATTAATGGTGTTTGAGTATGAAAGATCTAACAATGCATGATTTCTTAGAGACCCATCAACTACTGTCCTGTCCTGCTCTATCTCCCTTTCTGAGGGATGATATTGTTATGTAAAGCAGGGTCAGTGTTGTGTCTCAGGCTCCCGGAAATACGAGATAGAGAGGAAATACCTTGATTTCAGATCGCTAATCAGAGATATCATTTCTCCCAGTCTGTAGCTTATCTTTACATCCTTTACCAGGACTTTCACAGAGCAAAAGATATTAGTTTTGATGAAGTCCAATTTATTGATATTTTTTCTTTTGTATGTTATGCTTTTGGGAATCACATCTGGGAAGTCTCACCATGCCCTGTTTCCCCAATATTGTCTCCAATATTTTGTTTTAAACTTTTAGGATTTTACAATTAAATCTGTGATCTATTTTGAATTCAGTTTTTCACAAGTTGTGAGTTTGAGGCTGAAGTCCCCCTGCCATGTCGTAGTTCCCTAGCACCATTTGATAAAAAGACTATCCTACCTCCATTGATTGCTTTTGCATCTTTGCCCTTGTATTACTTTTCTGCTACTGCTGTAAAAATCACCACAAATGTAGTGGCTTAAAACAATATAAAATTATTTTTGTATAGTTCTGGAGGTTTAAAATAAAAAATAGATATCCCTGGAAATGATCAAGGTATTAGTAAGGCTTTATTCATTCTGAGAGCTTTCTTTTTTCAGATTTTAGAGGTGCCTGTACGCCTTAGTTTGTGGCCCCTTCCATGACATCAGTATCTCATCTTTAAACTCTTCTCTGACTCAACTTCCTACCTTCTTTATTCACTTATAAGAAAAAGAGCACTCAAGATCATTCTGTTCCTCCCAGGATATTCCAGAATAATCCAATCCTGTCAAAACCCTTAACTTAATCACACTTATAAAACTCCTTTTGCCATGTAACCTAATCACAGGCCCCAGGCATTGGGCATGGATATCTTTGGAGGACATTATTTGGACGAAAATAACTGTACCTTTGTGTGTTTCTTGGTTCTTTATTCTGTTCTGTTAATCTGTGTGTCTATTCCTCTGCCACACAGCCTTGGTTTCTATAGTTATCTGATAAGTCTTGAAATCAAGTAGACCTATTCCTCCTACTTTATTCTTACAATTTTTCTTTGAAATAATAATTTCAAAATTATTTTAGTTATGCAAACTCCTTTACCTTTTTGTATATACATTTTAAAATGATCTGTCTAAGTCTATCTTTTGCTGAGGTGTTGATAGGAATTGGGTCAATCCTTTATATCACTTCAAGGGGACAATGGACATCTTCATTATGTTGACTCTTCTAATCTGTGAGCAGGGTATGTCTCTCTGGTTTTCTAGATCTTTTAAAATGTCTTTACATGAACATTTTGTTGTTTTCAGCATTTTAAGTCCTTTACATGTTTTTCTAAGTTTGCCCCCAAGTATTTTATTCTTTCTGAGCAATTATAAATGGCTTTATATTTTTATTTTCATGTGTACATTGCCACTGTATAGGAATACAATTAATTTTTATATGCTTATTTTGTATTCTTTGACACTGCTGGACTCACTTATTAGTTTTAGAAATTTTTGTTGTTGTTGATTCCTTGGGATTTCCATGTCACTTACAAAAAAGACAATTTTTTTGATCTGTATACCCTTATTTCCTTTTCTTGTCTTTTAATACTGATAAGATCTTAATAAGCCTGGGTGAAAATTTATGAGGAAGACCCCCTGGGCAATTGAAGCAACATCAAAAATACACTACTAGGACCTGATCAAACTAAAAAACTTCTGCACAGCCAAGAACACAGTAAGTAAAGGAAGCAGACAGCCCTCAGAATGGGAGAAAATATTTGCAGGTTATGTTTCTGACAAAGGTTTAATAACCAGAATCCACAGAGAACGCAAATGTATTAGCAAGAAAAGAATAAGTAATCCCATCTCAGAGTGGGCAAGGGACTGGAAGAGAAACTCCTCTGAAGAAGACAGGCACATGGCCTACAGATAAATGAAAAAATGCTCACCATCCTTAATCATCAGAGAAATGCAAATCAAAACTACTTTGAGATATTGTCTAACACCAGTAAGATTAGCCCATATCACAAAATCCCAAAACCAGAGATGTTGGAGTAGATGTGGAGAAAAGGGAACACTTCTACACTGCTGGTGGGAATGCAAACTAATACGTTCCTTTTGGAAAGATGTCTGGAGAACACTTAGAGAATTAAAAATAGACCTGCCATTTGATCCTATAATACCTCTACTAGGTATATATCCAGAAGACCAAAAAGCACACTACAACAAAGATTTTGTACCAGAATGTTTATTGCAGCCCAATTAATAATTTCTAGGTCATGGAAGAAGCCCAAGTGCCCATTGACCCACAAATGGATCAATGAATTGTGGTATATGTACACCATGGAATATTATACAGCCCTAAAGAAGGATGGAGACTTTACCTCCTTCATGTTTACATGGATGGAGCTGGGAAATATTCTTCTTAGCAAAGTATCTCAAGAATGGAAGAAAAAGTATCTAATGTACTCAGCCCTACTACGAAACTAATTTGTAGCTTTCATAGGAAAGCTATAACCCCATTATAGCCCAAGAATATGGGGAAGGTGGAGAGGGAGAGGAGGGGCAAGGATGGATGGAGGGAGGGTGATTGGTGGGACCATGCCTATGGTTCATCTTACAAGGGTACATGTGAATCTTTCTAAATGGAGAATATAAATGTCTTAACACAATAACTAAGAAAATGACATGAAGGCTATGTTAACCAGGTTGATGAAAATATTTCAAATTGTATATAAAAACAGTACACTGTACCCATGACTGTATTAATGCACACAGCTATAATTTAATAAAAAAAATACTGATGAGATCTTTTAGTAGTATGTTGAATAAGAATGGTGAAAATTGAAATCCTGACATTCTTTCTGGTCTTGCGGGGGAAGTTTCTCTCTATTACTAGTTTTGTGAGAGTTGTTATTATAAAATCCACAAATGAGTATTTTATCATTTATTATAAATTTTATAGAATGCAGCCGGGCGTTGTGGCAGGCGCCTGTAGTCCCAGCTACTTGGGAGGCAGAGGCAGGAGACTCGCTTGAGCCCAGGAGTTGGAGGTTGCTGTGAGCTGTAATGCCACGGCACTCTACCCAGGGGGACAGCTTGAGGCTCTGTCTCAAAAAAAAAAAAAAAAAAAAAATTTATAGAATGCTTTTTTACCAATTGATACGGTTTTGTCATTTTTCTTTGGCCAATAATATGATAGTGTATGTTAACTGATTTTTGAATTTTGAACCAATTTTGCGCCTCCAGAAATCCATCCATTTCGTCAAGATCAGTGGTTCTCAACCTTCCTAATGCTGCAGCCCTTTAATACAGTTCTCGTGGGTTGTGGTCCGTAGGTTGAGAACCTCTGGTCTAGATAGTAAAGTTTATCTTGTAGAGTTAGTGGTAGTATTCCCTTACATCATCATTTCATAGGCCATCTATATTATTTTATTACTTAGAATATATTATTCTATCATAAATATATCCTTGAAGTATCTGAAATCTGGTCTATGTCATCATTCCCAAACAGTTGTCAGGAAGCTCTGCCTAATGATTAGGGAAATAAAAAGCCATTCTACTCTATCTTTGGTACAGACAATACAATCAGATGTGGCCAAAAAATCATTACAAACTCTGATAGCCAAAGCATTTTGCAAAAATTTTTGTGGATTATATTCTAATCCTTTATGCAAAAGATAATCATATTCTCTATTTGTCCTTTTATAGCACACGTAAATTTACTTTTCACCTTTGTATTCCAAATATCCCAGATACATCAACTTAATTTCCTCCCTCCAAAAAGTTAAAGATGAATACATTGTAGATGAAAATATATTTAGTGTTTATGATGATTAGGTGTAGCTGTATATTTTTGACTCTATAGAAATTCTATTTTATACCAAATCACAGGGTGACATAGTTTCATGTTCTGCAGAATTTGATTCCTTATTATCATTTATAGTTATTTTCAGTATTGCCCTAAGGCAAAAGTGTTGCTTGGTAGCAAAAAGACTGTACACTATTGTTTTAAACCAGAAAATCTGAGATTCCTCTAGCTTTATACCAGCCCCATTTAGAGGAGACTGTCAGGATGGGGAAGGGAGATCTGTGGCATTCAGGACCCCTCACCTCATTCCTGCACCTAAGGAGACATCATTAATCTGCTAAGGAAGTCTTTTGTAGGGAGTAATGCAAAAGATTTTTATTATTTTTAACATAATCTTTCAGAACACTATTTCCTGTCTAGCAACAAAACATACACGATGAAGCTCACCAAATTCCCCTACCCTAGATGTTTTATGAAAAAATTATTTAAAAATAAAATTTAAAAAGCATGGCAAAGTTTTCATCTGAAACATACAGCTGGTCATTTGTAGGGAGCATTTAAACAAAAGATTGTTGGAAATGATATATTACATTAAAATAATATGACGCTATATATAATATGTAGCAAAAGTATTATCTTTTAAAAATATTACACTGTAACCTGAAGAGTTATTTTAAATAGGATGCTATGATAATCATTTCATTCGTTAATGCGCTCATTCTGCAAATATTTAAATGTCAGCCCCTGTTATCAGCTCTAAAGGTAAGTGGTAGAAATAAATGCTTAGTTATATTCTCACCAAGGGAGGGTACAGAGAGACACCACGAAACACACATGCAGAACTTTAGACTGGTGGGAAAAGGGTGGCTTCTCAAAGAAGATGGTAACTGGGCAGTGCTACAAATTGCGTGGAGTCAGGGCAGAGGAAGAACATTCCATACAAGCAGAGCTGGCTATATAATTTGCAGGGCCCAGCAGAATGGAGATACAAGGTGCTTTGTTCCAAAAACAGGCAAAAAGTAGTATTAAAGGTACTAAAATGTAAAGGTTTGCCTTCTCCTGTGGGCCTCCTCTTGACTCATCATGATGTTTTTTACTTGCTATTTAATGTCATTCTATGCAAAGAAAAATAAAATTTCAATTTATCAGCATGAATGTTCTCATTTTTCTTTATTTTGTAGAATGCTAGTTTTAGAAGCAAAAGTATGAGCATTTAAATCATACATGGCATCACAAAAATCACACCCCTTTAATTTCATAGTGTGTACATAGATAGGTATTTTGTTTTTAACCAAGTAGTAACATTGTACAAAATTACGCAAATGTGTTTATTTCACTTCGTGATAGGCACACCTTCAGTCAAGCTTCTCTACCTTCAGCTTACTTATGAGTGAGAAAAGTCTGAAGCAAATGAATTAGAGGTTGCCTGATCTCTCCCTTTCCTTCTGTGCCATCATTCTCAGTAGGCTGCTATTTAACACTGGGAAGTTACTGAGCAAGAAAAGTTATTATAGGGTTCTTTGGTCATTTGTGTTTCTTAGAACTCAATTGCCTCCTTTCTATGTTTGAAGAAGTGTGACCTCTCAGAGCTGTCAGTGCCCTTACCTTCCCAGCCACAGACACAACATACTTATGTGCTTATCTTGTACTCACTTGAGTCATGTTGAACTCCTCACATATGGCAGGTCGACCAGAATTCTGTGCTTATGGGATATTGTAAATGCTGTATGCAAATGAACTGTCAAGAAATGTGGCAATCTTGCATGTATTTTCTTTGCTCACCATGTGCTCCATTGTCCCATTAGACTTCACTTACAAAATGCAAGTTAACAGACAAAATTGTTAGCAATTTCAAGATAGCAACAGCAAAGCCTTAAACCAAGTGTGGGGCCCTTCTGAGCCCAGGTCCCTTCTATAACTGCACAGGTGCAGACCCACGAAGCCAGGTCTACAGGCAGGTCAAGAACTCCTCCAAAGGCCTAAACTAGTGGGCATGAATTTGGCATTTTCATGGAAAAGCTGAGGTCAGTGAGGAAGAAGAGAGCAGATGACAAGGCTTTGAGGCCGGGATAAGAAGTCTCATTTGTATTTTAATTTTGATGGCAAGCTGATGAAATGTAATAGACTAGGAGTAGCATGATCTGATTTATACTGGAAAAAGATGGCTATCCTGTGGAAGGCAAGGGTTTGGAAGTTTGTTCTCTTCAACCTCATGTTGAAATGTAATTGCTATTGTAACATGAGTAAGAGGTAGGAACTTTAAGAGGTGATTAGGTCCAGAGGCACCCCCTCACCCCGTGGGAGTGTTGCTGTTACGGAAGGGCAAGGCCAGCCCCTCTCTCTGTCCCTCCTTGTCCTTTCACCATGGGTGATGCAGCAGGAAGGCCTTTGCCAGGCACCAGCACTTTGATACTATCCTTCCCAGCCTCCAGAGTTGTGGACTGATAAATTTCAGTTCATTGTAAATGACCCAGTCTGTGGGGTTCTGGTATTACAGCACAAATGTCCTAAGACATGGAGGATGACATCGTACTGATGTGTGGTGGTTTGACTTACACTGGAAACAGCACAGGTGGAGATCTCTCCGCCTGCAAGATTGGGGACATGTTTAGAAATTAGATGGGCAGAGCTTCTGTTGCACAGGATGCATGGTGTGAGGGAAAGAGAGTAATAAGAAATAATTTTGTGTGTGTGTAGACATATATATATATATATATATATTTTTTTTTTCTCTCTTTAGGTAGTGAGGTGAGGAGCACCAGTGGTGGAGTGGTGGGGCAGGTTTGGTGGAGAGGGAGAATCTGTGGTTCTCTTTTGGCTCTGGTGAGTCTTAGTTGACTGCCAAACTTCTAAGTGATTTTGCCAAGTTGATTATTTAGGATTAAAGTTATAACAGCCAATAAATAAATTCATGTAAATTAAAATGACAAGTAGAGCAAACTTATAAGAATTAGAGGCCATTTTTCATTTTCCTCTGCATGAAAGATGATTGGATATTTAGATGATCAGGCTAAGATGATCACAATCACCCTTCTTTCTTTCCTCCTCCTGATCCCAGGTGACTGGACACTGAGAGGAAGGTGTGTTGGTTCATCCATTAGAGAAGAAACACCATCTGAGTAGGAGCAAGTCACACAGACACTTGAATTCATGAGGATGGTGTAAAACTTTGTTTTAATTACTGCTAGCAGCTCACATATGAATTGGGAAGAAGTGGCCTCGGAGGAGGTCACAGAGGTCCTTTGCATTCTCCCCTTCCTCCCATTTCATTTCTCTGCTTTTTCAATCTCATTTAAGAGGTCAAAGCCAGTGAGGGCAAGCTGACCTGGGCGGTCACAGCCAGAAAGTCATTATCATGACTACCTCCTCACATTGTGGTTTCTCATGCTCAGTGAGACTTTGCTTAGACGAGCAGCCACGTCCCAGTCTGTTACTATCATAACATCCATCCATCACTTCTCATCTCACAGCTCTGTGACCTATTATGTGAAAAACACTTTGCTACAGTGGGTGAGGATGTGAAGGAATGAAGGACTGATGGAGAAGAGAGTCCCATTATGCCCCCAAATAGCTACAATTTTAAGCATCTATTATGTACCAGCACTTTCTACGCCCTGTTTTTAAAAACCTTATGAAACTTCTGTGGGATAAATTGTTTATTTCCTCATTTTACCGGTGAGGTCAAGATCATATTGCTAGCAAATTTCATTTTGGGGAATCAAATTCATATAGTCATGCTATAAAATCTGTACTCTTTCTATACATCACTGATTCTCCAAAGCAAACTTTACTATTTGAAAGCTTCCTTTTTATATTTCAAATATCCATTTGCTTTTTTTTTTTTTTTTTTTGCAGTTATTTGGCTTGGGCTGGGTTTTGAACCCGCCACCCTCGGCATATGGGGCCGGCGCCCAACTCCTTGAGCCACAGGTGCTGCCTTCCATTTGCTTTCAAGTTTTAACTACAATCCTTCGAATGTTACTTTTATAGACTAATTCAACATCTAATTTTACAGATAAGAAAATCAAAGCACAGAAGGGTTAGTTGACCTATCCAGTGTCACATAATAAACATTTTTAATTATAGTATCTTAATAGTTTTATATGCAAATGACTTAATAAGGTTTGTGTTTTGTTCTGGTTAACCAGCAGTGAGTTGTCTGGAATATTTAAGAAAAGACCAAAGGTTACATTTTATTTTTATCCAAAGCTTATTTTGCATCGTTTAAATGAATCTTGACAGATGAAAGTGATCATAGCTTTAGATTTTAGTGTCTTCTATTTAGAATAACTCTGCAATTGGAACAAACCTGATTTGGCTTTATTATTTATGAAAACTAGTTAGAATGCAATCTCATAATGTAAATGAAGGCCAACATCAGAAACTATACACCAAACATGCAAAAGTCATTTTCTTTTTCAACACAAAGCAGAAAAGAATATTACAGAACTCTCTTATACCATCCGTTGAACTGATATGATTTCCTTGGGACCATAACAAGATCCACAAGGATTTGAATGTTCTTTAGTATCCTCAATTATGTATAATGTTAACCATCGGTGACTGCGGCTCAGGAAGGAGAGTATTTGTACAGCTTGAAATAAAATTAGAACATGCTTCATTAAGGAAGCAGATTAAAAAATTACCCACTCTTATTCTTTTGGAATGTCTGCAAGGTTTCTGAGGCCTAGATAAGTTTTTCGCACCATTTTTATTTTTATTTCTTCTTCTATTTTCTTTTTAAATTTCAAAATCTTAGTGGAGTGAAATATTTTCGTTACATGTATCACTTTTGTACAGTTTCAGTCAAGCGCTGTTTTAAAGCTTTGTAATTTTCAGGTATAAGCTCTACAGGATGGCAACGACTTGGCTAGAATATTGGGAAGAAGGAGTGGTGTTTTGTAGCTCTGTAACATGTATCCAGAACCAAAGTGGCTAAGAATAGTTAAGTATAGCACAGTTTTACTGGCTTATGTAAGATGAGCCTGGTAATCTGTCAGGATCTTAATTGGAAAAATCTTCTCTTCTCTGAGAAACATGATCCTGTTCAAGTCCAAGTTGAAGGGATAGAGGGAAGATCCCTGATGAGGTCTGCAATACATGCTCAGGGCACTGCATGGAGGGCTAAGGAGTAAGTGAAAAACCGAAAGAGAAAATGTGCTGAACTCTGGTGAATAAAGGCAATATGTAAGTTTCCATAAGGAGAGACATAAATGATGTATCTGAGATATTTCCTAAGAAAAAGTCTCCAAATAAGCAATTAGCCAACAGGTGTAGCTTAAGAATTTGTATGCTCACAGCTGTGAGGAAATCCAGTGGGGGATCAAAATGGCTCATGAATAATTCCTGCCTTCCAGGAGTGCCCGGAGTGATCATAGATAAAAGATACTGCATCAGTTAGTCATAAAACAGTAATATCCAACCTTTTTGGCACCAGCAACCAGTTTCAGGGAAGAAATTTTTTCCAGGGACCAGGGGTGAGGGGGAGGTCTTGATCTGAGTCTGCAAGCAATTGGTTTATCATGTCTCTGTGTGGTCAAACTTCTCTGCTAATGTTCATCTATATTTGCAGCTGCTCCTTAGAGCTATTATCACCACCTCAGCTCCACCCCAGATCATCAGGAATTAGATTTTCATAAGGAGCACACAGCCTAGATCCCTCACGTGCAGATTTTATGGTAGGGTTAATGCTCCTTTGAGAATCTAATCCTACCTACTCATTATCTGAAAGGAGCTGAGGTGGTGATGGGCAGTGGCTGGGCTGAAAGTGAAGATGAAGCTTGTCTTGCTTGCCCTCCTCTGACTCCCAGCTGAGCAGCCAGGGTTGGGGATGGTACAGGCAGCATGTGCCATGAGGTTTCTACACTCAAGTCCACTTTGTAGACACTACTGAATTCTCCCCATAGTGACTGTTTGGGAAAATTCTCTGACACATGTCTAGAGTACACTGTGTGGATGTGGTGGCTCTGGGTTGGGGCAAATCACCTCTGTGCTTCACATATGCAAAATGGGGATTAAAAAAAGTACTTGAGTATAGTATTGTGTAGGAGACACCAACATCCGAGCAAGATGATCTGCAGCTGAGTCTTGGACCTCGGGCCCTTCCTCCACAGGAGTTCCTTGTGGGAGGAGCCCATGCCCTCAGCAAGTAGTCATTGTTAATTACTCCCCTCACCTGTATCATTCCCATTCAATAAAAGGCTGGTGCGGAGGTTGCTCGGGACTACCCGGAAAGTAAGGGCTAGCCCGCCTTCCACAAGCTTGTACTTCTAATCCGCTTCTTGCCTGGTTCCTTCCTGTGCTAACCAAGACCAGGGCCACAGGAGCCCGACGGGTCGCGACAGTATTGTTGTGAGATATTAAAAAAGGTATGTGTGTGGCATTCTTAGCTTTGACATAATAAATCCTCAATAAATAGTAGTAGTACTTGTTGGCATCACCATCATTATATTATGAAAATTCTACAGATATTTTGTTGATAGCTGGAGGTGAATGGGAATAAAAGTAGAATATTCTTTTCTTACCAGTTTTTCTTCTGGGAGAAAATTGTTTCTGTGTATATATCTTGGTAGGGAGCACCAGTACTTGACCTTGCAATTGCATTCACTCCCAATCAGAAAAATTGTTTATAATTCAGTTCAAGAGATAATCATTGAGCATGAGAATGTGCTCGGCATGGACATGTGAAGGTGAGTTAAATACATCCTACTCTCAAGGATGGTAGATTATGGTGACGTATTCCAACAAGTAAGGGCATTAATAGCTTGTGATCAGCTCTGTGATGGTGCTGTGGGAACAGATAGGAAGGAGGCCCACCCTAGTCTGCAGCTAAAGGACAGCAACTGTGAAGTCTTCTTGGAGGACCTGAGCCTAAGTTGAGTTCTAGAAGATGAGTTGTATTTAGCAGAAGAAGGGGATGGTAAGAACAAAGCAGGGAAGTTTGCAAGAAAGTTGTGTTGTGCAGAAACTATAATGGTTTTGAGTCCCTAAAGTATGGCAGACTCAGAAGGAAAAGAAGCTGTTGACCCAGTAAGTAGAGTCTGGATTATGAAGGATCTTTGCCTAGACTATAGAGGGCTGGGTGTGCTGATTAACAGGAATCACTACTCAGAACATGTTCAAATTTGTTTTTACTTCAGTCTCCTTTATCAGTAAATAATTCACACAAAGGATAAATGAGATGAAGTAACAAGTAAGTAACTGTCCTCTCATTTGAGAACATTAGAGATATAGCCAAAATTGATGGTTGGAGTGAACAACTAAGAGTAGCAGAGAAACTGTGGAGGCTGCTAGCTTTCATAACCTTGGGTTTGGGGAGATGGATCAAGGATTCATCTAATCCCATGTAAAGCAATCCCAGTGGAAGCCTGGTTATGTTCTTTAGGTTGCTATTTCTTATTGAATCATCAAGGTTCATGCAATACTGGTCATGGCCTACCACAGCCTCCTATGCCAGGTTAAAAAATTATGGACTTGATCTAAAGATTAGTTTGAAGTGATTAAAAAGTTTTAAGTTTGAAAACAATATGATTCCTTAGATTTTGGAAATTATCCTGGCATCCACGTGTTTCCAGATACATCATACTGAGGGAAAGATTATAGTAGGAAGGGCCTGAAGGCTGAAAGTACAGGGAGAAGACTTGTCTGATTCTAAGCAGGAGAAGATGAAGACTTCAGCCTGGTCAGCTGGTGGATCCAGGTGAGCTTGAGAAAGGCACTCAGGAGACAAATCCTCATGACTTTGTGACTGAAGGGAGGTCCAGAGCACAGCAGAGATAGGTTTGATGTGCATTGACTTGTTCCTGAGCTTCTGAATGTCCTGCATATTCCAATCTCTACTGGCTTAATCATCGAGGATCAGGTCCATCTCTTCAATGTGGGAGTAGATTCTAGAGCCCTCTTTGTACTGTACAAACTTTCTCTTAGGCATGTTCCAGCAGCAGGTTGTAAGGATCATACCAAAGTTACTTCTCCCTGCACTGAACTGTGAGTCGCCAGTGTCATGGGTCTATAATACTTGATTGCATTTTCTATTTTCTATTGGTATTTTTTTCTTTGTTATCATTTCCCTTTTACCATTCTCTGTATCAGATTCCTCCATCATAAGGAAGAGCAAGTCTTGTGCACACACAGAAGTATATACACATGTTCAAATATGATATGAATACAAAGATTCAATTTGGAAATCATCAAAAGGGTATTAAAGAATACAAATAAATAAAGAATAATTCCATTCTATTTGTAGCATAAAAATGCTGCAAGGTATTAAGACATGATGACTCAGCACCGGGTCAGAGCCCTGCACCTTTCTATATGCTGCCCCAGAATTCCTGTGCAAAATGAAATTTCACGACAGGACTTTAAAAATTAGCCTACTTGAAATATTATATCAAAAATTTATAATCTTTCCAGTAAATATTCTTACTGAGAAGAACTTGGGAAGTGCTATTAAAAAAAAATAAGGAAAAAACTTCTCAGGTGGTTTTAACAGCATCCAGGTTTGAAGGATGAGTTTCCTGGATAAAGTTTGAATTTCTCATCATGACCTGTAAGGCACTTTATCACCTGGCCTGTGTCTGCCACACGGGCCCCCTTTCCCCACGGTAGCCTACTTTCTACCCTAGTCAAGTAGTTTTTGATTCTCCATACACACCATGTGGAGAATCCCTGCTAAGTCTGACTGCAGAACTCATATTTCAAGAACCCAGCCTACAATTGATCAGAAACTCCTTTCAGTCTTCCTCTCCTCTGTGTGGACTCCTGTCACAGCTGACACTGGAACACTTTCTATCAGGATGAGAAATCTGCCATTTGCAGGCTACCGAAAGCTGAACCCACTACACCCTGAGTCCTGGCTTAATTTAACCCTCAGGAAAACCACTTTTCATTTGAGGAACATATTTTAGTAGAACTTGTGGGTTTTCAGAAGAAAGATCTTAATTCTATACTGATGGGCAAATGTTGAGAAAAGGAGGAGCTAAAAGTTTCAGAATGAAAGGGTTCACAGGACTCTTGATTTTCCGGGGGCAGCAAATGTTCTCTGCCAAAGCAAGGACACATGCAGGCTGACAGAGAGCATGCAGAGTCCTGAGTTTCACAGAGCTGGGACAGTGCTTCAGAGCAGCACACTGAACTCTGATCCCGGGGCAGAGGCTCCCAGCCCTGCAGTTCAATTTGGTGCTGGCTGGTAGGTCCAAGCCCACCAAAGTTTATTGAAGACAAAAGGAGGTTGGAGACTTTCAGGTGCCTCCTGGCTCTTGAGTCATCAACATCCATACTAGAAAACATTAAATCAACCACCTACTCCGAAAAAATACCACAATTATAAATGGTGATTTTTAATCAGTTTACCCTAAAACCTCCCTAAACTCCTGTTGTATAAGGTGGTAGAGGATTTGTAACTGCTTGGTGAGTAGAGACACACAGTGGGTGGGTTTGGTTGCACTGATAATTAATGCCCTTTACTGAGTGCTAACTGTATACGAAGAGTCTTGATGTGTCTTACATTTCATCGTAGCCACACCTATACATTTGGTCCAATTACTATCCTGGATTTAAATAAGAATGGGGAAATTGAGACATAGAGAATGTAGGCTCAAACATCTAGCAAGGGGCCGACTGAGTTTTGACCTCGGTGCTGAGTGCCTTCTCCTTTAAACACACTGAAACTTAAGGCAACGTAGTCCCCAGTGACGGAGGCCAGCAAAGTCTGCTGAAAATGTTTATTAGGAATTGAAGGGAAGAGGTGATTAGAATAGAAATGACTGCCACTTATACAGTTGGCTATGCCACTTAAAAAGTGTATATACACACAAAACCAAACAAAAAATAAAAACTTTAGGGCTATTTCATAGTGAGCAACTTCTGATACTTTTTCTCTTTGTAGTTATGATGTTTATACACTAACAAATTTAGTTTCAATAGAGTCAAATTTCGTAGTAATTTACCTTGATGAGGTAGAGTCTTATTTTGTTAAATGTTCCTTCTTCCATGATACATTTTGTTTCATTTAATGATATTTTTCAGCCTTAACTGTATTAAACTACTTTCTTTACCCAAGTGAGTTAAACTTGGACGTTTGCAGATCAAATCTCCCTTTGATGCTAAGTAATTCATTTATATATTTTTAGTGAGGGAAAAATTTCTTAAAGATATTTTAAGATAAAAATGTATAATAGGGAGTGGTACCTGTGGCTCAAGGAGTGGGGGGCTGGCCCCATATACTGGAGGTGGTGGGCTCAAACCCAGCCCTGGCTAAAAAAAAAATTGTACAAAAGGATAGAATTTCTTTTCAGTTTAAGAATGGTAAATACTATTTCCACCTAAAATTTTAGTGCTGAAAATTTCCATAAACTTGAGTGCTGTCTCTATACGAGATAGTACAGATTCTACTCATGGACACAAATACCACATTAGTATTTCTTTAAGAGATATTTTTATTCTAATACTCATAAAATGATCTATCTGAATATTAGAGGGATTTTTATTTTTGTGTTATGTAATATTAATTAAATTTTAAGATCCTCAATTTACATTTATTTATGAGTTTCAATGGCTGCCACTAAGCACATACTCATTTTGACAGTGAAGTTAGTCCACGTGGTGATTCTCGTGAAGAAAAACTGTGGAAGGCACAGCACTGTTCATGGATCTCAACTGGTAACATCCGTGAAAGCCATCTGCGGTCAACTCTGAACTCTGCAGAATGGTACAGAGGGTTCTAAAGAGTAGGATATGTTGAAATTTTTCCTGTGTCCTTACAGATGAAGATGTTGTGAAGCATTCTTTTGCTAGCACAATACTCCGAGGGTTAGCTTTTGGTTATTAAAACCATTCACTCCTATTATTAAAGTTTATCTATATTTAAAATCTGAAGTCAGCCAGCATGAAGAGCTGGAATGTTAATAATTAGTTTAATAAAACTATCCAGCGAGGGTATGTGATCCAGAAGAAAACAGCTCTAGAAATCAGTGATATCATCTTGGTCACAACTTTGTAAATGGGGCCTATGCCTTGCCTTATGACTCAACCTACATTTGTTACTTGAAGACAAGCAACTCCTTCATCACAGGATGGGCAAGACATTCAGTGTGATGTCTTCGCTGATGATTAAGGAGCCAGTGTGCTGTGGGTGCCATGTTTGGGTTTTTCTTCTGCTTGCCCTAGGCTGGTCTTCCAATTGATCCTTAGATATGTCACCTCTGTGATTCCCTTGTTATTTCCCAGCTCCACGTGGGCCAAACTCAAATGGCCTGATATGAATTACTTTACTATTGGGAGAAAAATAAGCTTTTTAAAAAATTGTTAATATAGGGTCTAGTACATTTCCTTGCATCACAGAGCTTGTCATATATTAATATTTTTAAGAAGCAGAAAGTTCTTCAACACTGATGTCTGGTTAACTATTTTAATTTTACTTTTATATAATCTTCCTAAATATGCACGCTCAAGTTAACATTGAAGTAGACTTGTAATTTCATTTCTGAATATCCAACTACTAGACAGAGATGGAAGGCAGCAGAGACCACATTGAGTAAAAGAGTGATAAATTAAAAGGTGACTTGAATAAAGTGGACAATTGAAAAGGGAGTTCAATTCTTAGATGAGTAAATAGTGAATCAGCAAAAAAGTATTTTTGATCAGATTTTTAGTTTTTCTTTTAATAAACTTGAATATTAGGTATCTATTAGGCCTAATTAGTGGAAAATTCTTTGATTTTGGAGTCAGACTTGACTTTGGATCTCAGTCTTGCTTTTGATTAGCAATCTACTTTTATTAATTCTCATACCTTTCAGTGGGGAAATGAGGGTAACTGAAGGTTGTGAAATTTAGCATTGGTACATAATGTGCCTAGCCCATGGCAAACATGACATTAGCTGCTGCACACCCCCTCTCCACTCCTACCCCAACCCCTACAATACACACAAAGGTGTCAGGGATATAGAAATGGATATGATGATAGCCACCAGATTGGAGTTTCTCTCAGGCAGATGTTGTTTCCTATTTTAACATTTTTTCCCAGTTCTTAGCTCAGTGCCTGGCATATTATATACTCAATAAATGTTTCTCAAGTGAATATACCATGACTGTCTATAGGAACTCACATAAAGACATCCCCCCCAATAAGATTATTATACTAAAAACTACTCAGTAAGTATCAAAAGTAAATACCTAGTGGAAAGAAGTAGATTAATGGAAGCTCAGCTTCTCTGAGGACTAGAGCCCAAAGAGACTGTAATGAAGATCAGGAATTAATGTAGGAGAAATGGAGAAAGAATGAATAGGTGACTCTCCTAACACTTTCTCTCAAATCTTGGTAAGGCTTCAAGAGAGGACGGATTTTCCCTTGGGTTAAAAATTTGGCTTCAGTGGGGGAAATCCTTTATCATGAATTTTGGGCCACTGCTGAGAAAGTGGCCCCAAGTAACACTGTGTCCAGTTAAATAACTCTGTGTCTGGGGAATCTGGTCTGTTCTAGAAATGTTCACAGTCTCAAGCCTTATTTTCCTGTGAGTTGAGACTAATCATTAGGGTTGTTTAAGTTATTTGATTCACCACAGGGACTTTCTCCAGAAGCCCAAAGCACTTATCCTTCTTCTTTTCAGAGATTTTCTGGGAGAGGGAAGGAGTTACTCTTTCAGTTATTAAGGGACCCTTAGGTGTTATAGTAATAAGAAAACAGACTTAGCACTATTCCAACTTCACTAATATAATTTTTATCAGGACAGGATTTATTCTCAGCATGTGAAATAGTGTATCTCCTGTTACGCATAAAAAATTAGGATTCTTTTCCAATATGATCCCAGAACATAACATAGTTACCAAAGATACTATTATTACAGAATTGTTCAAGAATAGAAGTTTGGCCTGTTTAAGACTGGGAGCTATTTCACTTATGCTTTCTGTCATCTGTTTCATGATAATTCTCCCATGGTTTTATTTGATAATTTAATCATTTGGCAGGATTAACTAGAGCCTATGCCTAGAAACTGGCCATGGCTTTTCACTTTCACAGCTACTATGATCGTCTAAGAAGGCACCATCACACTTCCCCTAGATTTCTGTGAAAGTATCTTTAACTGGCCTCCTACCCTTTCCCCCCTTCCTTGTCCCTTCTCTTTTCTCCATATGGCAGAAAGAGAGGTGATGGTAAGTTGTGAATCTTATCATGTCACTTCTCAAACTGTAGTTTCATCTTTGGTGAAAATCCAAAGGCCTTAGAAGGATCTGTTATAAGGGCCTGTATAATCTACTCCCTAGTTCTCTCTTGTTTTACTTCTCCTATTATTCTCCCCCCCATTCACTCCAGCCTGCCACCCAGGCTCTCTTGCTGTTTTGGACAAACATCAGGAAATTTCTCTCTCTCTCTCTCTCTCTTTTTTTTTTTTTGGCAGTTTTTGGCTGGGGCTGGGCTTGAACCCGCAACCTCTGGCATATGGGACCAACGCCCTACCCCTTTGAGCCACAGGCGCCATCCAGGAATGTTCTCACTTAAAGATGGACATTGTTCATTGTTCTGTCTGTCCCCTTTGCAGGCGGTTCTCAATCCTTTGACATCCCCAAGGCTGTTACCTTCACTTCCTTCATGACTTTGTTCAAATGTCTCTTCCTGTTTGAGGTCAACCCTGACTACCTTATTTATAATCACAAACTCTTATCTTTGGGACTCTTCATTCCTCTTATTTTGCTGTTTTTGTACATAGCATTTATCACCTTCTAACAAGCCAAAATAATTATGATTTTTATTTGTGTCTCTCTAATCAGATGTAAGCTCAATAAAGGCAGGACTTTGCTCACTACTGAGTCTTCACTGGCTATACTGCTTCCTAACACATAGTAAGTTATCAATACATAGTTTTAAATGAGTGAATTAATATTTTAGTGATGTATACAGACTTATTAAATTTCTAAGTTCTGAAGTGCTAATAATTAAAGAAAAGGACTTTATGTCATTTACTGATTGCATAAAAGAGACATGTGCAAAAAATATTTCAAGAAGGGAGGGTCAATGTAAGATCTCTTGTAATATGTACACTCTACAAAGGCAGAGTTTTTTGTTCTTCACTTCAGGGATTGAACACGCAGACAATGGCTAGATCATAGGATAGAAATTAAACTTTGACCTCAAAACTACAGCAAACTTCACAAGAAACCAACCTCCTCATCTACAATGAACTACCCAGAAAGCCAGCCTGCTGTAAGTCAGATTTTCAGGAAGTCAGTTGCTATATCTAGTGACAATCTAGAAAGCAAAACAGTAGCTTCTATAATAATTGGCCACACATGGCCAGGACTTGAACAATAATGGACAACTTTCCTAATTTTTATCTCTACTTCAACTTAGAACCAACCAGAGAGAGCCAAATACATGCCCCTAACCAGTCACATAGGCTGAGTACTTCTGGTTAGCCTGTCTATGGGGCCTCAGGCCAACAGCTTTTGATCTTCCTATTTCCCACTGTAAAGATATCCCATTCCTCTGCCTGCCTTTGAATCTCACAAAATACAAGTGACAATAGCTGACTCCCCTTTACTACAGCAAGCTTAGAATAAATAGCATCAATAAATAGTGCTTGCTCTCTCATCTGCTTGGTCTTTGTTGTTTCCACATTACTGTATCCTGAAGTCCTCGAGCAACGCATAATAATCAGAGGGATTCATTGAATATTCCTTGAGTGAATAAGTGAATGAAAGGGAACTATCATCATTGAAAATTTCACTTACTGTGATGGCATTTTTTCTCTTGTCTTGAAGAGAAAAAGAGTCATTGTTGCCCATGTATGCTTCCTTTTGAGGTCGTTCAAGGACATCATGCCTCTCTCAGAGAAAAAGAATAAAGTAGGCCATAGTAGCAGGTGGATCTTTTGATGTGACTTGAGAAAGGACGGTAGAAGTAAAGCATTTCTGTGGCAAGCTTTTCTTTATATGCTGCTCATTGATTTATGTTTGATATCTTGAGCTTTAAAGATTCATAGTTTATGTAGTGAAAAAGAATTTCCTTCTTTCCGTTGTTTGTCCTCAAAGGAGTTCTTGAAATACACATGTGGTCTAGGCCGTCTTACAGGAAGGCAGGGAGTCAGGGCCAAAACCCTAGTTAGTTGGAGTCTGTGACTCCTATAATGGAATGTGACTTCTATAATGTCTGGTACCAACCAAACAAGTGTATACAAGAAGGGGTACCTGTGGTCTATCATAGGTGAAGGCAGGAAATTCAAGGGCTTGAGAATATTGGCTATTTTTAAAAAAATTATTTTCCATAAGTACTTTCCCTGCCTTTCCTAATATAGTTCATGTAAAGGCATAGGGCTGGAAATGGAGAGGGCATTGAGTGTGAACATTGGGAACAGATGAAAAATGCAGTCTGTAGGTCCCAATTTTAAGGAGTTTGGGATATAATGCATATGTAGAAGAAGCAGGGAAAGAAATTCTTAAGAAAGGAAAGTATATAGTTTTGTGGTGTTTTGGGAAGACTAATCTGGCAGTAAGTGGCAGTTGTTTTAGCACTCATAAAATTTCAGTAAAATTAAATAGAATAGGGGGCATTACCTCAATTAAATTAATCTTGAACAACTTTCTTGTAACTGGTTTGGATCAAATGCAGGGAGCAGAATTTCAAAGACATGGATAAGCCACTCTTCTACTTTCACCATAGGTCCTTCTCGTAAAAGATTATGGGTTCATTCTGTATCACACTGTCATTTCGTTTTGTGGTAATGACTGGAGTTTTGGTACTTCAAGTTTTATCCTAGGAAAAAGTTAAGAGTATTTCAGGCTATGACAGAGTTTATGTACTAAAGTGAGTTTTCCAAATTCTAATGTGTGTGTGTGTGTGTGTGTGTGTATGAAGAGAGAGGGTGGGAGAGCAGCAGAGAGAGAGATTTATTGATGGAAATGCACACTATGTTTCTTTGAAAAATTCAGTCAGAGATAGTTAATGGCTTAGAAGGCTATAGAGTTCAGATTTGGAAGAACTAATAGAACTTAACCACCATTTGCTTTTTATATACATTTACTAAATGTACGTGTAACTGTTTCAGGATCTCTGTTTACATTTTTAAGGTATATGTCAATGACAAAGCACAAAAAACCTTGCTAAGTCACTTAGAAAATCTAATTGTATTAAAGTTATTTACTTAATTTCAAGAGATAATCCTCCTTTCACAGGTGGCAATTAACAACTGTATTTATAAGCACATTAGAAACTCAACCTAGATAATATTCTTCATAAATGTTTCCCGGAAATGCTATTATAAAAAGGTATATTAGTGCTAATCTGATAGAGTTGGTTTTTGTATCTGAAATTGTTGCTCTGAGCTTTTGGGCTCTTGGTAATCAAAATACTAAGAATTGTGAACAAGAGCATTTTCTGAGTCCAAAAACACACAGCAGCACTTCTGTAACTGAGCAGATTGTTTAAGACTCATTTTCACTTTTATGGTTGAGTTAGGTAAAAATATTTTATGGCTTGGCGCCTGTGGCTCAAGTGGCTAAGGCTCCAGCCACGTACACCCAAGGTGGCAGGTTTGAATCCAGCCCAGGCCTGCCAAACAACAATGACGGCTGCAACCAAAAAATAGCCGGGTGTTGTGGTGGCCGCCTGTGGTCCCAGCTACTCCGGAGGTGGAGGCAGGAGACTCGCTTGAGCCCAGGAGTTGGAGGTTGCTGTGAGCTGTGATGCCACAACACTCTACCTAGGGGGACAGCTTGAGGCTCCTGTCTCACAAAATACTAATAACCATAATCATAATCATAAAATAAAAAAATATTTTAATGATACTGGACATATCACAGTGTGAATTGGAAAAATTGAAGTTATACGTGGTATAGGTCTGTTGAGAAATATATAGAATTAAAACCATATCACCTAAATGTTTTACTTATTTATTTTAATTGATGTATAATAATTGTACGTATTTATGAGGTACATGTGATATTTTGATGCATACCATGTGTAATAATCCAAAGAATATTTAGGATATCCATTACTTCAAACATTTACCATTTCTTTGTATTGGGGACATTGTAAATCATTTCCTCTAGCTACTTTGAAATATACAGTAAATTGTTGTCAACTATATTCACTTTATGGTGCTATTGAACACTAGAACTTATTCCTTTTATTTATTTGTATGTTTATACACTTAACCAATTTCTTTTCACCCTCCTCACCCTTCCTTGCCTTTGATAACATTAAGTTTACTCTCTACCTTCATAAGATTAACATTTTTAGCTCCTATATGTAAGGAAGAACATATTTTTGTCTATCTGTGCCTTATTTCACTTAACATAATGACTTCTAGTTCCATCTATGTTGCTGCAATTGACAGGATTTAATTCTTTTTTATGACTGAATGGTATTCCATTGTGTGTATTCATCCCATTTTCATTATCCATCCACTGATGGAAACTTAAGTTGATTCCATTTTGTGGCTTTTGTGAATAGTTCTGCAACAAACATGAAGGTACAAGTATTCCCTTGATAACACCGACTTCATTTTCTTTGGGTAAATACCCTGTAGTGGGATTTCTGGATCATATGGTAGTTCTCTTTCTAGTTTTTTGAGAAACCTCCATGTTGTTTTTCATAATGGAATACTAATTTATAGTCTCACCAGTGGTATATAAAAGTTTCCTTTTCTCTATATCCTTGCCAGCATCTGTTATTATTATTTTTTATAATAGTCATTCTAACTGGAGTAAGATGATTTTGATTTACATTCCCTGACAATTAGTAATGTTGACCATTTGTTTCGTTCAACTGTTGGCTATTTGTATCTCTTCCCTCAAGAAAAGTTTATTCGGATTCTTTGCTCACTTTTAAATGGGATTATGTATTTAGCTCTATGTTGTCTGAGTTCCTTGTATATTCCTTCCAGATATATGCTCTTTGTCAGATGGATAATTTACAAATGTTTTCTCCTATTCTACAGTTTGTATCTTCACGGCATTGATTGTTTCTTTTACTGTGCAGGAGCTTTTTAGTTTAACACAGTCTCCTTTGTCCACTTTTGTGTTGCCTATGTTTTTGATGACTTAACCATATAATCTTTGCTTGTATCAATGTCCTGAAGTGTTTCCTATGTGTTTTTTCTAGTAGTAGTTTTCTTCCAGTAGTCCTATAGTTTCAGGTCTTACGTTTAAGTCTTTAATCTATTTTGAGTTGAATTTTGTCGATGGTGAGAGATAGGGATCTAATTTCATTCTTCTATAAGTGAATATTCAGTTTTCTTAGCAGTGTTTATTGAGAAGACTACCTTTCCCCCACAATGTGTTCTTGTTTCTTACATTGAGAATCAATCATCTGTAAGTGTGGATTTATTCTAGGCTCTCTGTTCTATTTCATTGCTCTATGTATCTGTTTCTGGACCAATAACTAAATTTGTGATTCAAAGAGGTAGGTAAAAACGAAACCTGTGTACTCTGATTATATTATATTTCTTTTTTTAGCCTATTTGTTCTTGAAGGGTAAACCTATAGCCTTAGACAGCAGCAAACAAACTGAAGCAGTATTTGAAGTTCTAACACATGTCTATTATGTAACAGGGTCTTAGTATGTGAATTGAATAGAATGACTAATATGAAAATCTGAATAAAAGAATGAATTGGTAAAATAAGTTTTTTGTAATGAAGATTAATAGTGTCAGACTCCCTTATTTTATCCTATATTCTCTGACACTACATAGAAGTCGCACAGTTAGAGTATAAAAGAGAATACAGTCATAGAACTCTGCTAAATGACAGATTTAGGATCAAATAGCTATGTAGACATACATACTATTTTTTTTTGTATCTCTTTGTGTTCCATTTTCCTCATAGGTAAAATAGACACAGTAATAATAGAGTCTCCATACCTATGTGCGGAGTCTTATTATAAAGATTATCTGATATAAAACATGTAAAGCACACAATATCATTCTTTTGTCATAGTTTTCACTCAATAGATTTTAGCAAAAGATCCCAATTCCACAGTCTGGGCAGAAGTTTTCCAGTCGAAAATGTAGACATATGGAGCATATAAAGATTTTTTCAAAGGCTGTATGGACATAAAGTTTCAAGATAATTTACCACATATATTCTAGTTTGTTTAGTACATCCTTGAGATATGCCATTATTACCAGAAATAATGGCATAAATAGACCCCTTTGTTCTGAATTGTACTAATTGGGCTAATAAATAGTATGGTCACCCTAGTTTTCAAAGGATCAACTCCCCAATTCTCAGATTTTCCTGTTAACTCTTTCCTAAAATAATTTTCTGAAAATGCTCCTATTTCTAAAAATAATTTCTATCAAATTGGTGAAAAAATGCTTATTTTCCCCCTATTCCCTTATACAATTTACCCTTCTTCACTTTATAAAACAAAGGTATATATTCTGGAATGAGAAATCCAAGACAGCACATAAATAAGTGTTTCACCCAGACATCTGATCCATGTGTAGCTTCCTGAACTTTCTTAGAGATGGAAATTAGAAATGACATATTTTCATGGGGATCTGTATTAAAATGTTTATTTTATTTGAAAAATGAAGTCATACTTTACATAATTTAAAATAAATTTCATTGGCTTTATGAGGAAGACTAGCTTTGCTGATTATATTTAAGAAATTTAAAAAATAATTGTAGAGAGCCAAATATGGCATTCTCTACCTTGAAAAATATACATTTAAACTTTAAGTTAAGTAATTTCTTAATATGTAATTTACTAAAGAGTGTGTATTTAAAGTTAGAATTTTGTTATTTTCAACCCTTTCTAAACCATATTGTATTAATATGGCAATTCTAATAAAATACTGTACATGTGTAATTAGTAGTCTTTTAATAAGTCTTGGTAAAGTTTTAAGGAAATTTTTTGGCCATTTTTTGTATAGTTCCCAGAAATTGAGAAAGGGAATGATTCACAACAACTAAGAAATCCTTTGGTGAGTCAGATGGTTTATATTTTGCTTTATTTATTTTTTTTTAGAGAAAGAATTGGATTGTTCATTGGTAAACCATTAAAAATATCTATCTTCTGTTGAATGTTCATGATATGATCTTTGATCTATAACTCTGAAGGTATTCAACAAATTGAGTAACATTGTTATAACAGACTACTTCCATTTTCATCACTTTATTTGTGTAAACCATTTTCTCTGTGGTTATATATATATATAACCTATATATATACATATGTATATAAACTATATATCTCTCCATATATATATATTCACAGACATAAATAATCATTCTAAAAATAAGTAGCATGCACTCACAAATCCATAAACAAATTGGAAACAAAGCCCATCTCATTTTAATTTGGGTTAAATTTCTTTCTTTTTCTTTTCTTTTTTTTTTGGAGACAGGGTATCACTATGTCACCCTCCATAGAGTGCTGTGGCGTTATAGCTCATAGTAACCTCCTACTCTTTGGGTTTAAGTGATTCTCCTGCCTCAGCCTCCCAAGTTGCTGGGACTACAGGTGCCTGCCCCAATACCTGACTATTTTACAGCTATAGTTGTCATTGTTGTTTGGCAGGCTGTATGTGGCTGTACCTTAGCCACTTGAGTTATAGGCACTGAGCCTGGGTTAAATTTATAATAAAAATTTCCTGTGCATATTTAATATTTTAAAAATGTTTTTAAAATATTTTAATAGTTTTTAGTATTTTTAAATATTTAAATATTTAAATATTTTTAAATTTTTAAAAATATTTTTCAAAAATATTATAATTTTACTTGATTATTTTTTATTAATAATGATTACAATACTTCAATTAGAAAAAGGTTTTAAATAGTATTGTAATATGCTAAAAATAAAACATTTAAAATTATTTAAATTATGAAATTAAATTATAGGCTCGGCACCTGTAGCTCAACCGGCTAAGGCGCCAGCCACGTACACCTAAGGTGG
>NW_003852498.1:1214369-1283429 GCF_000181295.1 Otolemur garnettii
GGCTATTTTTTGGTTGCAGCCGTCATTGTTGTTTTGGCAGGCCTGGGCTGGATTTGAACCCACCACCTTAGGTGTATGTGGCTGGCGCCTTAGCCACGTGAGCCACAGGTGCCGAGCCCCTAGAAGATATCTTACATATGCTTTAGCTTTTTCCTTACTACTAATCATACTTAAAATGTTCTTTGCCTCTTGCTCTGTCCAAAGCTTCCTTTCATTAGAACGTAGTCCAAGCTTTATCTTTTCAACAAGGCTTGTTTGCGTTATTCATCTTATCCTCCAGTGCCTGTCTTTTACTTGTCTCTTTCACTTCTGCAAGTCTTAAATCTACAATTACACTCTGCATTGTCTCCTACAACTCTCCATAGTATATTTTGTTTCTACAAAAATGGTAGAAATACCATTTCTCTAATAGCAAGCACTATTCCCTCCACCTAAAAACTCTTACCCTCTGCTTTCCATTGCTCTAGCTCTCAGAATTTCCCTTCATACCTTCAAGATATAGCTCAAATGTTTCCTTGTTTGGAGGATCTCCCAGATTCTCTCAGGTTTAGTCAGTTCCACCTTTGTGATTTCACTGAGGGAACTTACATTTATATAATTTATTAAATATTGTATGTATTTGTTTCTATTATTTGTCATCATCTTTATAATACAAGGCAAACATGTTTACTAAATATTTCGGGAGGAAAAGATCTTATGACTCTAATTATTGAGCCTAGGTTGGAAAATATACTGAAAACTCCTCAATGATTATTTGTTGAATTAATATCTTCTATGTAATGGTAATTAATTAAAAGAAAGCATTTGTTTTACATTCACCTCAGGTATATTAACTCAGAAAATAAAAGCATCAAAAATAGCAAGGGCTGTCTAATAGATATCTATGGAAACTTAAATATGTAGAATATGTATAGAACTTCTACAAAGTTATCTCACTAATTTTAAGTGATTGTGAATAAAATCATGAGAAAAAATTCAAGAGTGACCCCAAAGCAAATTTACTGAGACAGAAAGGGAAAAAAGATAAAAGTGGCTGCCTCATAGATAGAGCAGCAGCTATCTCCTGGAGCAACACAGACCAGCACGTTGTAAGTTTAGGGGGGGTCTTATTTTATAGCTTCTATTTAATTTCATGTTTAGCAGAGGGAGGATTATTCATTAGGCTTCTGGGAAAGGGATAGGATGTTCCAAGAACTGAAAGTCCCTCCCAAGTCTAAACCACATAGGGTAACTTCTGGGAGCAGTCATGCATTTTAAAGTTGTCATTGAGCTGGTCTGGCAGGAGTTTCCCTAAGTACATCAATACATTATAAGTAGGATATAATGAGCAGCAAGGATAACCTGGGGTTAGTTTTTCTGAATATCTGGGTTTGAGCTTGTTTTGGCCAGTTTTCCACTGTTTTATTAGTGACCTTGGTTCAGTCCTTGTGACTCTATGTTGAGCAAGGCCTGCTGGTTCCCTATCTCATAAATGAAAAAAGAAAAGTCTTAAAATTGTAAAAAGCTCTAAGGATAAAAATCATAATGTAAGTTAGGAGAACATAAGTAAATAATAATTAAAAGCTACATATAAAGTTATGAGATATAACAAAAGCAGTACTTAGGGGGATTTGGACAAAGCAGACAACAACATACACTGGACCCTATTCAATAAATGATACTGAGAAACTTGGACAGCCACATGCAGAGAAGCGAGCCAGGACACCTCCTCTCACCACTTACAAAACTAAAAGACTTAAATGTAAGCCATGAGCTTATAAAATTCTAGAAAAAAATGTAGGAAAAACTCTTCTAGACATTGGCCTCAGTGAATAATTTATAATGAAGACCCCAAAGGCAATCACAAGAAGAACTAAAATTAACAAATGGAACCCAATTAAATTAAAAAGCTTCTGTACAGCAAAGGAGATAATAATAGAGCAAATAGATAACCTACAGAATAGGAGAAAATATTCACAGACTATCCATCCAAGAACAGACTAATAAATATCAAGAATTGATGAAGAACTCAAGTCAGTAAGCAAAATACAAATAATCCCATTAAAATGGGCAAAAGACATTGACAGCAGCTTTTCAAAAGAAGATGGACAAACAAACATAAGAAAAATCACACATCACTAATCATCAGGTAAATGCAAATTAAAACTACAATGAGATATCACCTTATCCCTGTTACTATAGAATGGCCATTGTTAGAAAGTCAATAAGCAATAAGTGCATGAGAGAAAGGAATGCTTGTACACAGTTTCTGAGATGTCAGATTAATACAACCTCTGTGGAAGACAGTATGGAGATTTCTCAAAGTACTTAAAGTAGACCTCCAGCAATCCCACTATTGGGTTATCTACCCAAAGGAAAGTAGTAATTTTATGAAAAACATACCTGCATTTGAGTGTTTATTCAATTCACAATCACAAAGATGTAGAATCAACCCAAGTGCTTGTCAATCATTGAGAAAATGTGGTATGTATATGACATGAAGTACCACTCAGCCACAATAAAATGAATTAATGCCTTGCAGCAATTTGGATAGAACTGGAGAGCATTATCCCAAGTATCTCAAGAAGGGAAAAACAAATACCACATGTACTCTCTAATAAATAGTATCTAATTAATGTGTGCAGGTGGGTACAGGGTGAAGTAAGTCATTGGAAATCAAGAAGGAGGAAGAGGAAGGAGTAAAAACCTACCTAACAGGCATGATGAATACTCTTTGGGTGATAGGTACCCTAATGGCCCTGACATAAGTGCTACACAAGATATCCATGTAACAAAAACACTTGTATCCCTTCATATTTTGAAATATGGGAAGAATGAAGTTTTGAAATTCTTCAAACATCTAATCCAAAAGTTAAAAATTAAAAAAAAAAAACAGAAGGAAATAATAAGAGGTTTGAAATTAATGAAATAGAAAACAACAGAGAGAATCAGAAAAGCCAAAAACCTGTGAAATTAACAATCTTTCTGGGAAGAGAGGTAAATAAAGGCAGAAAAAAAATTAAAAATATTGTGAAGAAAAAACTACCAAAAAATGTTTAGATTCTGAAAAGATCAGATATCTTGTCAACACTGTATCAATAAATTTGGACTCTATAACAAAATATATGTATTCCTAGAAAAAGATAACTGTGAAAACTGATTTGAGAAATGAGTATCTTATGGTATTATAACATTTGAAGGAATTAAATTAACAGTTAAAAATCTTCTCCCAAAGCAAACTTTGATTTTGACACATTTGATTTAAAAAGAGCATTCTACCAAAATTTCAAGAAAATAAATGTTAATAATTAATATTAATAATTCTGACATTACTCAAACTTCCAGGAAAGTGAAAAAGAGTAAATTTTGCCAAATATTATGATAGTTGTTGATAAATGCAAACCAAAATACATAATCCCTATATATTATATAACATAGGGATACAATAAACACCCACAAATATATCACTTCATTTACAACCTTAAGATACCCAATATTGTTGCCATGGAGTGGTCCTTCTATGGACTGTTCTGCTACCTCTCTCGGAGGTAAACAGAATCCTGAATTTTGCAGTTTTATAATAGAGATTTTGAAAATTGAGGCATACTTTACATTTAGCAAAATGCATAGATATTAATATGTTTGACAGATAATTGTATGTATGTACAAAGAATAATTCCATTACTTTAAATAATTCTCCCTCATTCCACCAAGGGAACCAGTGTTCTCTGCTTTTCTGATTTCTGTCACCATAGGTTAGTTTTGCCTGTCTTATTCACTTATACAGCATTTATTTGCGTGTATATGTGTGTCTCTTTTCCAATATACCTATATTGTGTTAGTAGCTGATTCCTTTTTACCATTAAGCAGTATCTGTGTGTGCGTGTGTGTGTGTTATGGTTTGTTCACCCATTTTCCTCTTAGTAGAATCCCAGGCTGTTTTCAGTTTGGGGTTGTTATGACAAAAAAATGATATGAACATTCCTATATGTAGGTTTTTGTGGACATACTTTAAAATTGTATTTGTAAATATTTTACAGTAGCATTACTACATTAATGGGTTGGCATGTCTTCTATGCAATAAGTTGATAAATGTTTTCTAAAGTGGTTGCACCATTTTACACTCACACCTGAAATTTCCGAGAGTTTCAGTTATCCCGCTGGCAACAGGATCTTTGGATCACAGCCATCTTCTTAATTTTAGCCATTCTAGTGTGGAAAGTGGCACCTCATCTTGGAATTTTAATTTGCATTTCCCTGATTACATCCTTTTGATGCTGAACTTTTCATAAATTTGAATGGCTTGGAAAAGAGTTTCTGAAAGAAGTTTTACTTGTTCTGTATATACATTTAAAAATTAATCCTGAGCATTTTTGGAATAGAAAAGATGGCTTCTAAATTTTCTAGTTTCATTACCCTATTAGAAATCTAGATTTCTGTGTATATGACATGTCTTTCTTCTCTCTTAAAAATAAGAAAATCTCCGGGAAATACACAAGTAATTCAGGTCAGGGTGTGAAGGAAAGCTTAGCATTGCCAACAAAAAGGTGTTAATGAACTTTAAATTATCCTCTTAGTGTGACCTCCTGATCTGACAGAACAAGTGGTACCACACAACACATAATATATTAGGGAAAAATAAAACTGTAAATTTCAACAGAGTTCTCCAGTCTGCCTGAGAATTTGATAACAACATAACACTCCATTATGTGATGTGAAATATTTTGTAAACAAACCGAATGATGTATAATAACCTATCTCCAAGGACAAATGGATGAATAAGATTATAAATTTGCCTTAATTTAATGGAGCTCATGTTTTCATTGGTCTAAAAAGGCTTATATAAATTTCAAATGAGAGGATTCATAAATTTCTGGGAACATTAAATAAAACTTTAAATACTTGTTGGGCTATAACTCAAGGGGGTGGGGGTAAAAGGCTTTAAAATAATGACCTTGATTGCTAAGTTACCAGATAAGAAAAACAGAGTGCAACTGACTTCAGAAAAATAGCAAGGACAAAAAAGCACTGACAATTTTAGTACTTTTAAAGATACTTTAAGGATTTTTAAAACTGTACTTAATATATAAATGTAGAAAATAATTAAGACAATATTCTATCCGAGTGAATCCCTGGATAGTTTTGACTGCTAATAATCTTTACTTAAAATAATATATGGATTTGCCTGATTTTGCTATAGTGAAAAAAATTACAATAAAATGCATTCTATTTTATTGTGTTTTTATTTGTTAATGTATTATTTTATGGAAATGTTTATTTTCTCTTCAAAAAGTTATTTTTTCTGAAATTCCAATTTCCTAAACTGATTACATGGGTCAAAACATGCATGATTATTCTAGAAAACATATTTTATTGTACAACAAAACTAAATTATAAAAACACATTTGAAAATGCTTTCCTACTTGAACTTATCATGCTATAAATCAAGTAAAATAATTACTCCACATACACTAAGTAGATGAACGTTATGTGCAATAAAAATGAGTCATCAATAAGTTGAAAAGGATATAAAGTCCCCGTATTCATTGTCCATGTTGAATATTAACCTTCACGAATGTGAAAGGCATATATATGACTGCACTGTGGTTTAGGCAGCTATTACCATGATAATGCTGCACATCTAGCTATGTGGATTGAAGAGTAAATGTTCATTCTAATGTTCATATGTTTGCAGGTAAACTGCACATTAGCTGGATTAGGCTAGATTCCCTGCTTTGAAATTCAGGCTCCAGGCTCTAAGCTCCTTGATGCAAGTTATTTGTTCCGGGCTATCGAAAGAAAGGATATGGGCTACCTGGCTCATGTTTTTCTGATGCAATCACAGGAGTGTAAGAGGGCACACTGAACCATGAAAGAGTATCTCAAACCTCTGCTCACCTTATGTGCGCCAACATCTCAATGGCCAAAGACGTAGCATAGGGTCCATCCCAAGTCCAGGGATGAAGAAATATATTTTAGCCACAAAAAGGACATGGCAAGTGTGTGAAACTAAAATACTTCAACAGAGCAGTGAAGAATCGAGACTGATGATTCAGTCTGCCATGTGTGAACACATTCCATGGCGTTCATTTCTTTCTGGAACTTTGCTCTCTGCTAAGGTGCTTGATTGTGACAGATAATTCTCAGTTTATTCTCTATTAATTTCTAGCCTCTGATAGAAGTGAATAACTTCAGTTAAGAGTTGAAAATAATTTTTGGTTAGGACTCTAGTAAATTCAATCATTGCAAAGAAATATAAATGGGTATAGAGGATAAGGAATTGGATTTTTCATCTATGAAGGGAGACCAAAGGGTAATAAGTAAAATGGTTGCTGTATGAATATGAAAGACAAAGGCCTAGGACAAACTGAGGCACTACAGTTAAATTTAAAATATCTGAGGTCAGTGACTCTTAGTACTGGCAAGGGTGGCTTTAAAAATAAATAATTAAATATGTTTAATTTTAACAAATTCACCTCAGTATTAATACATTTACTTATTTTCTGAGACTGAGATTTTTTTCATTATTTTTAGTTTTTGATTATTATGGGAACATAGTAGTGACATATCTTTATAGGGCACATGTGGTCTTTTGTTTTTTAAGACAGACAATATGGATTATTCACATCAAGGTCATCGTCTTGTCCATCACCTCAGGGATTTATCATTTCTTTGTATTAGAAATATTCCAATTCACTCTTTTAGTTATTTTAAAGGATATTCAAATTTATTGTTGATTATGGTCACTTTGTTCTGCTTTGTATTATTGTTAGGGATATCTCATTATCTAAGGATACTTTTGCACCCCTTAACCATACCCACTTTATTCTCTCCTCGCTGCCACTCTTCTCAGCCTCTGGCAACCATCACTCTGTACTCTATCTCTATGAGATCAGTTGTGGTTGTTTTTCTTTGCTTTTCTTTCTCATCAGACACAGTATGGCTCTGTCACCTGAGCTAAAGTGCAAGTGCATTTATCATGGCTCCCTGTAACTTCAAACTCCTGGACTCAAGGGATTCTCCAGCCTCAGACTCCTAAGTAGCTGAAGACCACAGGCAGGCATATGCCCATGCAGCTAATAGTTTCCTATTTTTAGTAGAGTGAACTTGTTTATCAGTTTTGATAGATTATTTTGTTTTGTTTTTGTGGAGCTCTCCAGTTTCTCTACATGGAAGATTAAATAACTGGCAAAAAGGAGGATAATTTGACTTCTTCCTTTCCAATTTGGGTGCTCTTTATTTCATTCTCTTCTCTGACTATTCTAGCAAGAACATCCAGTTGAATTATGGTAATGAAAGCAGGCATCCTTGTCTTGTTCTAGATCTTAAAGGAAAAGTGTGAGTGAAAGATTAGGGACAGAAATTAGATTAGGCTAACATCCTGGAGGTCCCCTGGATAAAAGTCTGGGTTTTGCAGAACACTCCTCCTCCCTTTGCTGCACACAGCGCAGGGCTGTAGAAACCTGGGGGTTTAAACAGGATGTTAAGCAACATAGATTGCTCAGAGCTAACATTCTTAAGCCCTTAATGGTGACAGCTGGGGCTTTGGCAACTCCCCACACTGCACAGGGCACTGGTTAGTACCATGCAGGGAGCTCAAACAAAATGTTTAGCAATTAAAAGATTAGGATCTGACTGGACAAGTCTAAGTATAGATTGGGATCAATAGGGTAAGTTAGGAAAGTTATAGATTACCTTTAAAACATTGTATTCGTTCTTTTGTTTTATGATTTTGTGATTATGTGACATTTGTTTTCTTCTGCTTTTTCTCATTACTTCCTCACTCTTTACTACCAGGGTAAAGTTCTTTCTTTCTATAATTAACTTGGTTCAATAAAAGACCCTTGAGGTTTTCATTCCAGGCAGCACTTCCTTGCCATTCTTTGTGCATGTGAAATTGCTCACCTCTCCCAGCCTCATTGGTTATTACATTACTAAGGGCTGAGTGCGAGTGCTTTCTTTCCACTTGCTTTTTTGCCAGTCCATCCACCAAAGTGGAACAGCAATAGAAAAGCTTTTAGTATTTCCCCATTCAGTATGATACTTACTGTGGTTCTGTCATATATGGCTTTTATCATGTTGGGGTAAGTTCCCTCTATACCCATTTTTGATGTTGAATTTTATTAAATGTTTCGTCAGCATCAATTGAAATGATCTATGATCTTTGTCCCTCACGCTGTTGATAGGGTGTATCTATCACATTGATTTGTGCATATTGAACTATCTTTGCATCCCTGGAATGAATTCCACTTAATCACAATGAATAATTTTTTAAATGAATTCAGTTTGCAAGTATTTGCTTGAGAATTTTTTTTGTTTGTTTTTTATTGAATGGTAACTATATACATTAATGCACTTCTGGGGTACAGTGTGGGGTTTTCACATGCAATCCGAAATACTTCCATCAAACTGGTCAACACAGCCTTCATGTCATTTTCGCTTGAGAATTTTTGTGTCTAAATTCATCAGAGACATTGTTCCATAGTTTTCTGTTTTCCATGTATCTTTGGTTTTGTTGTTAGGTGATACAGGTGTCATAGAAGGAGTTTTGGCGTATTCCCTCCTCAATTTTATGGAATAGTTTAAGTAGGATTGATATCAATCCTTTATTAAATGCTAGGCAGAATTCTGGAGTGAAGCTATTGAGTTCTGAGCTTTTCTTTGATGTAAGAATTTTTACTACTATAGCTATACCATTTCTTGTCATTGGTTTGTTTAGATTTTGGGTTTCTTCCTGCTTCAGTTTTGCTAGGTTATGTATGTCTAAGAATTTATTGATTTCTTCTCATTTTCAATTTTTGGCATATAATTTGTCATAGTATTCTCTAATGGCCCTTGGATTTCTGCAGTATCAGTTGTGGTATATTCTTTTTCATCTCTGTTTTTATTTATTTCTGTTTTTTCTGCTTTTTGTCTTAGACTGGCTAAAGGTGTGTCAATTTTATCTTTTAAAAAATCAATTTTGTTTTTACTTATTTCTGTTTTTTCTGCTTTTTGTCTTAGACTGGCTAAAGGTATGTCAATTTTATCTTTTAAAAAAATCAATTTTATTGATGCTTTGTATTTTGTTTTTTTCAATTTCATTTATTTCTGTTATTTTGAAAATTTCTTCTGCGAAATTTGGATTTGGTTTGCTATTGTTTCTCTAGTTCTTTGAGATGGATTGTCAGATTATTTAAAGCTTTCGACTTTTTGAGGTAGGCCTTATTATTATAAACTTTCCTCTGATTATTGCCTTTCTGTATCCCATAGGCTTTTCTGTATAATGTTTTCACTTTCATTTGTTTTGAGAAAGTTTAAAATTTCCTTAATAATCTCTTCTCACCCACTTGTTATTGAGGAGCATATTGTATAATTTCCGTATGTTTGTATGTTTTCCAGTGTTCTTCTTGTTATTTATTTATAGTTTTATTCCAATATTGTCAAAATACATGGTATGATTTCAATATTTTTGGATTTTGAGGGACTTGTTTCATGGCCTGACATATTGTCTTGAGAATGATCCATGAGTTGAGAAGAAAGTGTATCCTGCAGCTGTTGGATGAAACATTCTGTAAATATCCGTCAGGCATATTTGGCTTATAGTTCAGGTTAAGTGCAATGTTGCTTTGTCAGTTTTTTTTGCCTGGAGGGTGTACTGGAATCTGAGAGTGAAGTTTAAAGGTCTCCCATATTTTCTGTATTGGGATCTCTCTCTCCCTAAATTGCCCACTATTTTAAATTGCACACAAACTTTATGGACACCCTTATTTGCTTCTGTATCTCTGTGTTGAAGTATTAGGTGTTTATGTATTTAGAACTGTTATATCCTCTTGCTTAATTGACCCCTTTATCATTATCTAATGATCTTCTTTGTTTCTTTTCACAGTTTTTGTTTTGAAATCTATTTTATCTATGGCTAGGCACTCCTGCTCTTTTTTGGTTTCCATTTGAGTGGAGTATTTTTTTTCCATCCCTTTATTTTCTGTGTAGATCAAGTGTGTCTCTTGCAGTCAACAATAGTTGGCTCTTACTTTTATATCCACTTGGCCACTCCATTTCTTTAGACTGGAGAGTTGTCTTTTCCCATTCAATGTTGTTACTGATAGGTAAGGCCTTACTCCAGACATGTTATTTGATTTTTAGTTGTTTTGTAGCCCTCTTTTTGTTTCATCCTTACTTCCTGTCTTCTTTAGTTAAAAGTGAATTTCTGTAGTCCTGTGTCTTAATTTCTTGATTTTTAGTTTGTGCGTATCTGTTGTAAGTTTTTTGATTGGAGGTTGCCAGGAAGGTTGCAAAAACTATTTTATAACCAATTATTTTAAGCATATGATGACACTGTTTACAAACAAAGAAATATGCAAGCAAAGAGAAATCTAGCAGAAATTCTGCCCTTCACTCCAAGCCCCTGCTGTTTAACTTTTTGTTGTTTCCATCCATATCTTTTTCTACTCTCTACCTTTCAAAAAGTTGTTGTAGTTATTTTTTATAAGTTTATGTTTTAGGGTTCCTACATAAATATATATGTAGTTTATACACTACAACTCTATACTTGTATACCTATTGTTATCCCTTAGTTATATACACTAAGATAATTGTTTATTGTTTGTTAGCATCTTTTTCTTTCAGATTGAAAAGATCCTTTTGGCATTTCTTATTGGACAGTTCTGGGGATGATGAAATCAGTCAACTTTTGTGTGTCTGGGAGTCTTTATTTCTCCTCTATATTTTAAGGATATTTTTGCAGCATAATTATATTCTAGTGTTAAGACTTTTTTTTCCTTTAACACTTTCAAAATGTCATACCATTCTCTCTTGGCCTGTTAGGTTCCACTGAGAAGTTTGCTGCCATGTGTGTCAGAACTCCTTCATATATTATTTTTTTGGGCCATTTTCCTGCCTCCCTTTGGAACCTTTTTTTTTATCTGTGACTTTTGGTAACTCAATATTAAATGCCTTGCACTAGTCTTGTTGGGTTAAGTCTACTTGGTATTTTATGACTTTCCTTTATATTAATATTCATATCTTTCTCCAGGTTTGGAAAATTTTTTGTTATTATTTCTTTGAGTATACTTGCTATCCTAGTCTCTCTCTCTGCCTCCTATTTATGGCCAATAACGCTTAGATTTTCTCTTCTCTGGCTGTTTTCTAGATCTTCTAGACATGCTTCTTTTTCTTCTTTCTCTTCTGATTCTGTGTTTTCAAATGGCCTGTCTTCAAGCTCAGTAATTCTGCCTTCTGTTAGGTCAAGTCTGCTGTTGAGAGACTCTAATGGATTTTTCAGTTTAATTGAATTTTTCCTGAATTTCCTGAATTTCTCCTTGTTTTTTAAAAATTATTTCAATCTCTTTGTTAAATTTCTCTAATAGTCTTCTTCATTCCTCCTCTGTATTGTCTTAAAGTTCATTGTGATTTTCAGAACAGCTATTTTGAATTCTTTGCCTGAAAGGTCACATAACATTCTAGGACTGGTCACTGGTATCTTATTAAGTGTGTTAGATGAGGTCAGTTTTCCTGAGTGTTCTTGATGCTTGTGGATTTTTTTATCAATATCTGGGCATTTAAAGAAATAAGTATTTACTTTAATCTTCACAGTCTGGGCTTGTTGGAATCCATCCTTCTTGAGAAGGCTTTCCAGGTATTCAAAGGCAATTGCCTTTGAACATTGTGGTCTAAGTCTTTGATCACTACAGCCATATCAACACTGGGTGTGTCCCAAGTCTGGTCATGCTGTGACTCTCAAGACTCCTGGTGGTATTGCCATGGGGGAATTAGGTAAGGAATCTCCAGGGAGATTTTCCTGGATCATCAGGCAACATCTCTCACTCTCTTTTTCACTGTCTGTGCTGGGCTGTGAGAAATGAGGGAGAATGACACAAACACTCCCCTCATGGCCACCAGCACCATGTCACACCTGAAGCAAACCCTGTCTCACTCAAAGCTCATGGTGACTGTTACCTGGCTACTTTTGATGTTTATTAAATCCAAGGGTATTTTAGTCAGCAGGTAATGAATCCTGCCAGGGCTGGGATTTTCCTTTCAAGGCAACATGTTTCCTTCTGGCCCAGAGGGGTCCAAAAGAATCTGCTAGTAGTTCATTTTATAGTAGCTGAGCTTAAAGTCAAGTTGTAAAACAAAGTTCTCTGAACATTTTTCTTTTCTTTACACAGGTGGAAGAAGATTCCCTGAGCCAAACTGCCTGTATTTATGGTGGGAGTGACACAGGCACTAGCTTGGCTGATACTGCTGGTGTCTCACTAGTTCATTTTCACTCCAAGCCCACTGGCTCCAAGCCAGCCTAGTCACAGTAATTATCCAAGGACTGCAGCCTTCATGGCCCGAATACCTAATAAATTTAACCCAGTTCTGAGACTGCTTTCTGACTGCTGATGGTAGAGCTAGCTGTAACTCAGGTTGTACGCAGAGGATTTCTTACTGGCTGTGCTGGTCTAATTTCTCCTTCGTGGGCACTGCTAGAATTCTGCCCTGTGTTGTGTTCCCCTGTGATAGGTGGCCCTTAGTGTCAACACACAGTCTCACAATCACTTCACTCTGCCTCCCACAGGCACACAGATTCTCTGTCCACTAGGATGCTGGTGTGGCACTGCTGGGGGACAGAGAAGGGGTGGTATGGGCAATGTAAAACTATCTTTTCTGCCCTTTTCAGTTCTTCTTGTCTAGATATAATTTAAAAACCTGGCAATGTCATGGCTTATCTGATTTTTTGGCTCTTCTGAGGGTATTTGCTTGTGTGGATTGTTGTTATTATAACTTTGGTCTTTATCTGGAGGAATGATAACTGGAGATTCCTCTTTGGCCATCTTGCTGTGCCCCTTAGTAAGTTTACTTTTAGAAGAGTTTTGGTTCTTACTTACCCTGATATCATTGTTCCTTTCTCTTACTCTTGGGGCTTCCCACTGTTGCCTGCCCCAGGTGACTCACACTCCCTCACTTCTTCCTTTAATCCTACCTATATTTTCCCACACAGTCTCCTCATTTAATGCATTACAGTCTAAGCTCTTTGGAGGGTGCCATCTATTTCCTGCTGGGACTTGACTGGACTTGTTTTGTTTACTTTTAGTGTTGCCACATTTTCATGTTTAGATTTTAGTGTACAACCATTATTGTGAAGTATTTAGAGGAAAAACTTCAAAGTATAATCTTATGATATTATCTTTTTAATTTTTAAATAATTTATATTCTCAATAATTATTCTAGAACATATATACTTCATTGTAAGCTTCTCTATGATTTATGTTTTCCACTTTTTAATTCATGAGACAGAAAGTATTTTCTGGAGGTTGAAATAAAAATAAGCTTATTAAAGACCTACCTTTTTTTTTCAGAATAAACAACAAACTGCCAATTTTTTGAAAATTTAGGATTTTTAAATAAACGTTTTAATTACCTTACCTCTTTTTTTGCCTCTCAAGCATCTTTTTTTTTCCTGGTACAATACTGTATCCCATAAGAGAGTATAAGGAGATATGTCTGAGGCTGGAAGGAAAGAGAGATACATTTAGGTTGGCAACTTCAGAAATTTTGTAAAGGGTCTTAGACTTAAAGCTAAAACTGATCTTAGGCTTTAGAATCTATATAATCTGATATTTCTGCACTTCTTAGAAGTTGTTTTGATAGCCCTTAACTTCTTTGCCTTGAAAAGAGTTAGAAAAAAATTCTTAGGGTAAAGGAATGTTTCTTGAGATCATTGCTATACATTAATCAGAAACATGTTGGATTAATGAACAACCTATAATTCTGGCAGATTAACATAGTAGGAAGTGAATAGCTTTGTACTTAGACAAACCTGGGTCCTAATCCAACTTGACCGAGTTATTCAACCTTTCTACGTCTCTTTTGTAGAGCAATGCCTACTTTTCCCCTGCTATGACATGTCATGTGAGGCAGGATCATTAAGGAGGATTTTGTTTAAACCTCTTATTTACAGATGACTTTTATGACACTAAACTGACTAGAACTTAAGAACTCCCTGTGTCCTGGTGGTCTTCAGCCCTTCCTTATTCCCTGCTGCCTAGTAACCTTGAACAAGTTACATAACCTTGCTTTCTGTTTCTTTGTTTATAATGGAGATAACATGTGCTGTTTACTTTCATATTGGCTGGCTAAGAGGAAATACTCAATAAATATTACCAGTGCTATTTTTGCTATTACTAGAGAGTTTTGTCTTTATATAATATTATTGAAATCATGAAGACAGAAAAGAGGGGCCTTCAGAAGTAACACTGAGAAAAACTCATGAATAAAATAACCCCAAGAAGAAATATTTAGGAAATAGGAAGATATGACATTTTGCTTTAGTGTAATTATTTTTTCTCCTTTAAGATTCCATTATGCTCCCTTAAAATTGGGTTGACCTGGATAACACATACTTACAATGTAATGATTTGCCTGTCCCCAAAATGCCTAAAGACGAGCCTGTGCTGGAGAGTCAATGAGAGGAAGAAACACCATTTCATCTTGGTAAAATACTTGCCTTCTTATATTCATTCTTTAGTCTTCTGGATAATAGGATTACAGTATTCATCTACAAAATAAAATTAACTTATTTTTCATTAGAAATACATATTACAAATATAAGTTCATACAATTATTTATTGCAAACAATCCCTTCTACTGCACACAGACAAAAAGATTTTCTGTATCTTTTGGGAGTGGTTTGGGGGCTTTCATAGATTTTGAAAGACTGTGAATAGAGAAAAGGGTGCAATCCTCGCAGTGAGTAGGAAGTTTATGATGAAGGGCGACACATGGATGGATGTCAGCAAGTATCAAGAACATTTAGGCAGGAATAAAGGAAGACATTGTGTGGGAGGCACTGGCTCAGCTGTCTTCGGGTGCCAGAGAGAGAGTCTTAAGTGTCAGTGAAAGTCTTGGATCCTGCCATATATTTTTCATATATTAACTTTAATTAAAAGTCCCTTGGGTATTTTAATATTAAAATTATTTTTCGTGAAATAAATTGAATTTCCCTCTTTCAAGTGGAAAAGTTTTAATACTATTATGAATAAGAAAACAGCAACAATAAAACCCTCAACTAATTTAATAATACTGTAGCCCTCTTGTGCTAGACCCGAGTCATCTCACTGAGAATCACAGTGTACCTGTAAGAAAGCATTATTATACTTATTTTTCTGTATGTGGAAGTGTAGGACTGCGGAATTTAAGAAGTCTTTAAGGAACAGGATGCAGTGGTGGTGGCTCATGCCTGTAATCCTTGCACTTTGGGATGCTGAAGTAGGTGGATGGCATGAGCTAAGTTTAAGACCAGACTGAGCAAGAGCAAGACCCAGTCTCTACTAAAAATAGAAAACATAGGTAGGTATTATGGTGGGCACCTATAGTCCCAGTTCCCTGGGAGGATGAGGCAAGAGGATCGTTTGAGCCCAAGAGTTTGAAGTTGCTGTGAGCTATGATGCCCTGGCACTCTACCTCTACCTACCTACCCCAGGTCACTGAGTGAGACTTTAATAGGGAAGAGGATAAAACTAGGTTTCAAACCTAGATCTCTTTTCTTTCAAAGCTGAAATTCTAGCCATTTTACAGTGCCATACACAAGTAATTTATAGTTACTATTTCTTTATAAAACAATAATTTTATAGTGTTTTATGTAGTTAGCATTCTGGATTGTCTATCTGCTACAAGAGGAATGGATGTAAAATTTATATACTATTTTGGCTGTAATTTCTACTCACTGTTTAAACTCTTAGAAAATATTCTAAGAAAATCCACCAAAAGAAATAATTCACACACTATAGATTTTTGAATAAATTCTCTTAAAAGACATATATATATATGATTAAAATATCATTTACTTACAATATCCTGCACAGATGTAAAGTTTATAATTTGATATATATATATATATATACCCATAAAACTATCACCACGTTCATTTGTCTTTTATGATAGCAAGTCACAATTCTTTTGCTGACAGAGTAGTCTCCCCTTTATTTTCTTTCTTGTACGTCCTCCTCCATACACCTAGTTTTATACTTCTGTTTTAGACTTTTCATTTCTAAAATACTTGGCAGTGACTTTGTTTGAGGTAGAGAGGCAGGCTGATAGCAGCAAGATATTTAGTTTAGAGCTTAAATATATTGAGTACATACACACATGTGTGGTGAGTGAGTTTTCATAACTATTTATTTCAAAAATATCTTTATCATCAGCCTCAGAAATCCTTACTAGATAGTGTTAACAGGTAAAATACAGAGAGAACCAAATAAGTTAATGCACACCTTACTTAATTCACAAAAGCCCATGAACAAAAATGATGAATATGGGATTTATTGTCATTCAAAATTTTAAGCCTAAGAGAACAGCTTTTACTTACTATCTTTTAATTCTACTATTTAATATTCTTAACATTCAACAAGATCATTATTCCCATAACTATGCATGCAGAATAGCTTCCCCTTCATGGAATTATTCTTAAAAATATTTAAACATTTGGCCTATGTCAATTTTTTTCTGCAAACATCTCAGAACAGATGTTCCCTTAGGGTAGCTATTTTCTCTTAAAAATACCTAAAGAAAGATCTAAAATGAACTTTAATCAACTGAATACGTTTGTTTTTGATGGTTGAATAATTTGGTGAAATGACCTCAGAGAGTGCAAGTAAAATAAATTAAATAACTTTGAATAGCAGCATGTAAGACTTCTCTTAAAAATATCAGAGTAATTAAGTAAAAGTCACATGTCTAAGCTACGATTAGATTATTCTTGAGTTACAAAACTCTATCATGGGAAAAGAGACATGGAATTATATAGATAACATATCCCATGCTGTATATGCCAGTACTAGTCCACATCCATACCCTTAGTTACTTGCTACAGTGAGAATTAATTATGCCAGTTGCAAAAATGACATGTTTTAATGACTATTTAGCTTAAAAATTCTAGGCAAATCATACACATTCTGACAAAAATGATCCATGGATATAAACGTGAATGTAAATTGTATTGACTGAAAGCTGATCAGTGGTTACCTGCATGGTGCAGATAGAACAAGGATGGATGGCAGAGAGGCATGAGGAAACTTTTGGGCAATGGGAGTGTTTGAAATGGTGAATGTGGTGATAGTCTTATGAGTATGTGTATCAAATTATATGCTTTAAATATGTGCAGGATGTTGTATATAAATTCTGTTTCAATAATATGTATATATATAAAAAATCTCCCATAGGACAATTATTTTTAAATTTCAGAATTTAACAAGGGTATGCACATTTTTGCTACATAATTTGCTTTTGTACATTTTAAGTCGAAGTTGTAAGTCTACCTTTCACCTAGAATGTGTGTATTGCACCCATAGGTATGAATTAACTCAACCCCTCCTGCTTGATTCCCATTGCGTTTTCCTTCCATCTGTGCACATAAGTGTTGATCAACTAGTTCCAATATGGTATTGAGTACATGTGGTTGTAGGAGACACTGAAAAGAAACACCTTGGTAATAAGGTACAGGGGAAGGGATTGGTCTCTCGTTAAAGAGCAGGAGAGCAAGCAGCACGTAAGAGCACGAGAGAACATACATCATTGCTTAGTAGTCTCTACACCTGTGGTGTTAATAGCCATGGAGCAGCTCGTCAAGACTCCTCCTACTAAGACTGACAACTGCACCTTTGAGGTGCTCTAGCACCTCTGACCTGAGACAACGGGTTCCTCTCGATGGGGAGCCTTACCTGACTGAGACAACAATTATGGGGAGCCATACCTCAACCGAGCTTATACAGCAATCTGTGTCCTGGAAGTTTCATGGGCTGGAGCTGGCGACTCAGCATCCTGGCTCCTACATGTGGTGTTTGTGTTTCTATTCTTGTGATACTTCAGTAGAAGAAGGATCTCCAGTTCCATCCAGGTTGGCGCAAAAACCACCAGATCATGTTTTCATGGCTGAATAGTGATCCATGATATATAAATCCCACATTTGATTAATCTACTCAGATAGTGATGGGTACTTGGGTTGTTTTTACATCCTTATGAATTGTGCTGCTATAAACATTCTAGTAGAAGTGGGGTTTTTTAATGATAAAATATTTCCCCCCACCTTGAGCAAATACATAGTAGTGAGATTGCTGGATCAAACGGTAGGTCTACTTTTAGTTCTTTGAGGGATCACCATGCTACCTTCCATAGAGAGCTATGGGTCTGCAGTCCCACCAACAGCATAGAAGTGTTCCTTTCTCTCCACATCTGCACTAGCACTTGTTATTTTGGGATGTTTTAATAAGAACTCTTCTCACTGGATGTAGGTGATATCTCATTGTGGTTCTGATTTGCATTTTCCTGATGATTAGAGATGTTGAGCATTTTCTCTTTTCTTCTTTCTTTCTTTCTTCTTTTTTTCCATTACAATCTCTTCATTTGAAGACATTCTGCTTATCTCTTTTGCCCACTGTTTAATGGAGTTGTTTGATTCTTGACCAATGCAGTAGAAAGGGTGATTAATAAATGCCCATGGGAGAAAATTCTGATGCACACTCTGCATACTGAGAGTTTTGAAGTCCAGATGCCTAGAATATGAGCATAGAACACACCTCTTTATTGTTTTTCTTTTGTTTTCTGTTACATTCTTTCCTGCCTGCTACTGCTGTTCCCTGGGATCACTTTTGGGAATAAACCACCTGTATGGAAACTTTTTTCCCAACTTTTCTGCTGGGTACCCAGGGTGGCAAAGTTAACTCTTTCTTCAAACTCACTTTGTTGGGTGCCCAGCGTGAAGCATGGCTAGGCTCAAGCTACACGAGGAATAGTCCCCTCAATGTGGCAGGGGCTCAGCTCCAGTGGTGTGGCGACTGACACACATGCCCATGTAGGGCTGCCTGCCTGAGGGGGGAGATATGTGGTCTCAGCCCCCAGATTTTCTCATCTGCCTGGTGGAGGGAGACATGCTGCTTTGGCTCCCAGCTTCTCTCTCTGACAAGCAGGGCAGCAGTGGCTGGGCCCATGGGGAGACATACCACTCTGGCCTCCAGCTTCTCCCCTTCATAGAAGGAAAGGCTGGGGTGTGGCTGGGGCAGAGAGTAGGCACTAGGGACTGTTCCCAGCTGTCACAGAGAGTAAGGAGTCTATATAGACCTTATACTGACCTGGGCCCATTATCGTATAATTAAAATTCATGGTATATGTATAACATGGAATACTATTTAGCCATACAAAAGGATGAAGTTGTATTTACCTGGATGGAGTTGAGAATACACCTTCATAAGGTATCACAAGAATGGAAGAGCAAGTATCCAGGGTACTCAATACTAATACAAAACTAGTCGGTGAACAAATACAACCTCACATGAAAGGAAAACACAACTAAACTCAAGTGGGAGAAAGGAGGAAGAGGTAGGGTGCAGAGTAAAGGAAGGAAAGGGATTGGTAACCTTTCACCTAATGGGCACAATGTAAGCATATTGGCATACCTCCTGGGTGAAGCACATGACTGCAACTTGGACATTACCTAACTAATGCAAACAGTATAACCTAATCATTTGTACCCTCACAGTAATCTGAAATTTAAAACAAAAATCGCATATTTCAAACCTCATGGGTTCTTTGGGATGGTTCCAAGGAAGACACCTGTGCATTAAAAAGTTTTGTTATATAATTCCAACTTGTCAATTACCCAAACAGGAGGCAACAGCTAATCCTGGCAGGAGAAAGGCAGGACAAATCAGCTTACTCAGCCTGTCATGAAGAGGTGTTCAAACATCAGAGTCTTTTCTCCACTCAGGGAGAGGGACCCACCTGACCCTTGGAGACGTATTCTGCTAAGGTTTATGTGCTTTGTTCTGCAACAAATGTGTGTTGATGATGATCACTTTGTAAGCACTCCATCATCAGCCTGGCACCAGTGTTCACTCTTGGCACTGAGAACCAAGATCCATGAAAAATTCTCCTGCAGAGGGACCTAGCATCTAGTCTCTAAATATGGCTGATACTATAAATGGTGAAGGTCTGGCAAGACCTTAGTGATGCCTTCAGGGAAACAAGATCTGTTTTCTGTAGTTTTCTGCATATGTTCAATTGGATTATTCATTTGAAACTTCTCCAACTTTAGGTTGTTCTTCAACTTTATTTTGTGTAAATGTGGTGTGATGTTAAAAGAAATATTTCCAGCCTATCTGAATGAAAGGAATCACTTCAGCTCCTGTGTTGAATGAGAATTTGCAAACTTGCAACCTACTTTAGTGGGAAGGTTTTGTGCATTTCATTTAGGGATAGCACTTTGCACTTTTATTTCCCCAAGGCCAAGACAAATGGGTACTGTGTATCATTTCATCCAAAATAGGAAAATGTTCTTCAGCAGACCTTTGGTTTGGTTTGTTATGAAGGCATCAGTTTAAAGTGGTAAAGGATATTTTTCATTGGTTGTTTGAGACTAAGCCTTAGGTATGGGAATGGAGTCACAGGTGTGCTGGGGTCTGTTTAGACCAGTTCCTCAGAGTGGAATGTATACCTTTCTTCTAAACCTTGTGGTCATTGACATTACCTAGGCCCCTTGAAAATGGCAAAGGTGGGAATATTTACACTATGGAAACTGACAAGTGCTATAAATCAAGGCTTCCTTCCTTCCCCTCCTGGTGAGTTTACCAACCTCTCATTGGTATAATCAACTAGAAGGCAAGTGTTACATGGGGACAGCCACCCTGAGCTTTTTTCCCCAACTGGCTAGTCACTGACCACTATATGGACTAACCATAGTTTAGTGGCAAAAGGGAATGGGGATTCCCTTTAAAATTTTGTCTCTTTGCAGAAAAAATAATGGATGTCTAAAGATGTTAGATGGTTTCCTCAGCATCAAACCATTAGTTGCAGGATTGGAGCTAGAATAAACTCCTCTATACACAGCTACTTGGTAGAAGAACAATTTTCTAATTGTCCAAAATTATTAGGTCCTCTGCAGTTGTGTGGACTCAACTTGGCTTCAGGATCCTAAAGTCTTAAACTATTTGGGTCCAAGACTGTATTCACTATGACAAATCCTAAACTAACTTGTAGATTTTTTTGTTTGTTTCAATGACAAGTCCGTCTTTTGAGAATTGAAAAAGCTCCAAGTATGACTCGGTGCTGGTAGTATAGTGATTGCGGTGCCAACCACATACACTGAGGCTGGCGGGTTCAAGCCTGGCCTAGGCCAGCTAAACAACAATGACAACTGTAACAACAAATAGCTGGGCATTGTGGTGGGCACCTGTAGTCCCAGCTACTTAAGGGGCTGAGGCAAGAGAATCACTTGGGCCCAGGAGTTTGAGGTTGCTGTGAGCTCTGATGCTACAGCACTCTACCCAGGGTGACGTAGTGAGACTCTGTCTCAAAGAAAAAAAAGAAACGCTCCAAGTGAACATCCTACAATGTATGTATATAGACCATACTGAATTACAGTGCTACTCCATATGTTTCTTGAATTTAGTTGTTTTTAAACTCATGCAATGATAAAAGAGAGAGATAAGGTAGATCTAATCTTTAAACATGTTAATGCTTAAACAAGTGGTACAAAGATATATGATATAAAACGTATACTACAAATACAAATTTGTAAATATTCTAGAAAAGTACAGGGTGTCCCAAAAGTCACTCCTACAGTTGCCATACATAGGGGAAATGAGAAATTGTAGCAGATCTTCCTTTATTTACAAAGTATTCATTACAAAATTTTACAAAGAGGTGGTTAAACTATAGAGAATATTGTAAATATTTTGTAAAATTTCACAATGAATATTTTATAAATAAAGCTACATTTAACTACTATCTCCCATTTTCCTATATATGGTAACTTTAGGGGAGACTTTTGGCATAGCCCCTCTATGCAGACAGTGCCAAAAAAAAGTATTCACCTTTCAGGAAAGGTCACCTGTGTATTAATTTTTGAAGTTGAATTGAAGGTACTGTTACTGGTTAAGTGGAGCTAGACTTGTTACGCAGGGTTTTTTTGTTCTTTTTTTTTTAAACCTAATTTGTATACCTTTTGGGAATGATCAATTTTACTTCCAACAAGATCTCTTAAAATATGTATACTTTTTATTGACACCCTTGGCATAAACAGTGGTAAAATGTGAACAAAATATGCTCAGAATCTTGGACTCATAGCACTAAAAGAATTTTGAGGAAGCTCTTAGTACTACTTTATTAGTCCTTTGCAAAATACATATTTGCAAAATTTAATCGACCCCCATAGGTCATATGAAAACTTACTGTAGCAACTTTGTTGGCACATACAAGTGTTTCTAAATGTTTATAGGCTATGGGGAAAGCTTGCAGTGTGGAACACAAGTCCTATTTCCCATAATAGGGCTGTAGAAAGAACAGCAGTTCGTTGAAGGAGGACTTTCTGAAGGGAGTAGGTTATTCCTCCTCATCTATGGACTATGAAGTTCTTATCAATGCTGCTTAGATGGACTTTATGGCATTCATGACTCCTATCCCAATGGTACAATTTTTGAGATACACATGCCTTTAAGTATGTTCTGGAGAGAATATTAACATCTTTAATGAGATTTGTAGAGAATTATGTTAATCTCTAAAAGATAAATGTAATAAAAAGTTCTATTTGGCCCTGTACATCCATACACGTATACATGTGATTTCTGTTAACACACATATATTTACATACATGATTTACCCAGATACATGCAAAAGATATAACCATTCACTCTGATACATACAACAATAATGTCTTCCCTCTTTGGTCATCCTTAGCTCAGTCAACTTGACATAAAATTAACCATCACCTTACCCAAAGTACTCTATAGAATATTTGCATCCTCTGTGAGAAACTCACTTGGGCAAAAACATGTATTCAACTCAATAAGACAAGCATATGTCTTCATATAAAAATGATTTACTTAGCATTTATAGTGTGAAGAAATGATATTACTGGTTCTGATCCACCTGAACCTTCTTTCCTGATCTTCCCCAGCATTCTGTCATCCTCTTGACCCTTAGAGATTACACTGGTCCAGTATAGAGCTAAGTGGGTGGTTCAGTGTGCAGGAGGTAAATACTTCACCTCATTTATTTTACAAATCCTTGTTATCCAGTTTGCTTCTGTGGATTTATCACTATTTGCCTGCATTGGTCAAGGTTCTCCAGTGAAACAGAAATAATGAATAGTATATAGATATAGCAAGAGCTTTATTATGAGGGATTGGGGCACATGATTATGGAAGCCAAGCAGTCTCATGATCTGTTCCCTGCAAGCTGGAGGCCCAGCACACCTGGTGGTGTAATTTCTACCCAAACCAAAGTCCTGAGAACCAGGTGAGTCAATGGTGTAAGTTGCGGTCCAAGTCCAAGAACCCAAGGACTATGAGTGCTGATGTCCAAGAGCAGAGGAAGATGGATGTCCCAGGTCAAATGGAGAGCAAATTAGCCTGTCTTCCACCTTTTTGTCCTACTGGGGCCCTGTGTGGCCCAGATGATGCCCATTCATATTAATGAGGGCATCTTTTGTACTCAGTCCAAAATCTTCAGGAAACGTTCACCCAGATACATACAACAATAATGTTTTGCCCTCTTTGGGCATCCCTTAGCTCAGTCAACTTGACATAAAGTTAACCATCACATTACCCAAAGTGCTCTATAGAATATTTGCATCCCCTGTGAGAAGCTCACTTGGGCAAAAACATATATTCAACTAAAGAAGGCAAGCATATGCCTTTATATAAAAATAAATTATTCCATAAATTTTTTTGTCTATAGAATAAACATGTATGCATTCATCTTTACCTAAGTGGTCAGACCCTAGGGTTTTGTTTGTGTGTTTATTGGTGAAATGTGTGGCTGCAGTTTTCCAACATTCATTGGAAAGCTTTTGTCTGGACACAAAAATAAGTGAAAACTTATATTGAAATTTGACCTGAAGTCTTCATCAGTTCAGCCAATGAGAAAGCAAGTGGCTACGATGAAGCGAGATAAGGCTTAGATTGTTGCCGGCGAGTCTCCCTGTGAAATGCAAGGGAGCAACGTATACTACGGAAAAGCAGCACAGAATTGAAAGGATGAAATAATTTTATATTTCAACACAAAAGATTGCCTAGGATTTTTTCCTATTGAAAAGGCAAAATATGACCTTCATTCCTGGCTCATAAACAAATCTATTCAACATTTTTCAGCATGTCCGCTCTTTCCTACCTTGCAGAAAATGTATCCCACAGCCTCAGGAGACCACAGGGAGCTTAGGCCTGACAAATACCCTAATTCCCCTCTGACCATTTAAGAAGAATCTATGATTCCAATATTCTATTCATATTACTGCAGCAGTTTTTAAAACCCAACAAAAGCAGCTGTTTCTTTTTTTTAAGCTTTTGAAGGAAAATAAAAGGTGTATAGAGCAAAAGATGTGAGCACAGAGGGGGTTTGCTTGGGTCAGGGATGCCTGAGAAACTGGGAGACAGTAGAAATGGAAGCACCATAGGGAAATTGAGTCACAACTGCGAATGTCAGGCCACTAGATTCTTTGTGGTACTTAAGTCCCTTTATGATGAATTAGATTATTAGAGAAATATTTTATCTTAATGACCTTTATAGTCTTAATGACTTATACAGATTTACCGGCACATCACTATGAGAATGAAGAAATCCTCGTGTGATAAGGCAGAGGACAGTGTTTTGACAAGGACTTTGGAGTTAGAAATACCTTAATTCAAGCATGGCTTTATAGTTTCCTAATTGTTACATCTTGGGCAAGCTTTGTGACTTGGAACTTGTATAATGTGCTAGTTTCTTCACAGGTAAAATTAGAATCATAGCAGGAATGACCTATTAAAGTTATTCGTCAGGAGTGCATGAATTAATGCTTTCAAAGTTCTCAGTACAGGACCTTGCACCCAGTATGTGATCTTTATGTTACCTCTTGCTACAACGAGCTGTCCTGTTGATAGCAGAAGAGACAGTATTGGGGAAAGTCCTGGCATCTGAGTTCTATAAAGTAACACTGTCAAATTGTCAAAGCAATTATCCTCCCTAGGCTTCAGGTTTCTTATCTGCATGATGGAAGGATTAATTAGTTACAGCTCGTATGACAGTAATAAGGAAGTGTTTGATAAACTGTAGTATACTAATGACTAACATTTCTGAGTAGTAGTTTAAGCACTTCACATGCATCAACTCATTTAATCTTCGAAATGAGCCAATGAGATAAGGACTATACTGAAGAAGAAATAAAGACACCGGGATTGGATAACTTGAAACAGCTAGTGGTGGCAGAGAAGAATTTAGTGGTTTAAAAAGGAAAGAGAAAGAGGGGATGGGGAAATTATGATCTCTCTTTCTTTTGTATTTTTGTAACTCCTCAGTTTATTATGAAAACAATCATTTCTGAAATATATCCATATGAATTTGAGATTAACTCAAATACATAGAAATTACCCATATTTGCCTATAATTTACTAAATGCTGATGAATACTTATTAACATTCTAATATTTAAGCGTGGCAGCATCATAAAACTTTTTCTAACTTTTTAAATTATTTTTTTGCAATTGAGTCAATTTATATCCAACATTTAGGTTACATGTGCACACACACACAAAAACAAAACAAACAAGACAAAAACAAAAGAAAAAACCAGATATATTCCTCAACTGACTATGGATAAACCAGTGTGCCAATGTCCTTCTTACTGGATATAATGGAGAGTGCAGAGGAAAAGTAGTTCAAATGAGAGTAAATGATCTAGTCTCCTCAAGAAATAGACTAGACAAAAATCAAGAAGTACTAAAAGTGCTAAAGATTGATTCTGCCAATCTGCCAATCTTTTTCTATCCTATCTTTTAAATATACATGTGTGCACTCTAGGGGTATATGAATTAAAATTCTTCTAATCTAGACTGTACGTTCCTTTGGAGGGAGCTACTATCACTCAATAAAAGGCTCGGGGGCAGAGAGGGGCATGGGAGCAGAGGGCACTGTCCGTTAAGCTATCACATAAACTTACTCAGGGGTAGACTAGATGTAGTCTCTCAAGAGACTTAGACGGTGACCTGGGCCTTCAGTGATGTTTTACTTCATTGTGTTTTATTTTGTTACTCTATATCTTGTTTTCCACTACATTTGTAATTGGGGCAAAGTGAGAAGTTCAAGTAGTCCAGGAATGCTTACTGTATCCTCTAAATCAAAGATTTTAATTTATTCTTCTGCCAGACACAACTGATTTTCATCTGCAATTATTCTTTAAGCTGAGAAATGGAAGTTAAGTGAAAGGCTGGGCCCTGGAGCATCACTCCACTCCAGTGCTGACTGAGACACACAGGACCTCAGGTGGGGTCTGGTTGCTGTTGGCTGCAGCAGGGCACAGACCCAGCCTCAGGGGGCCTTCTCTATGAATGCCCAGCAGCACCTGGCACATGGCTGGTACACCCTCCCAGAGTCCCTGGGATCTTGTTTTTATGGATTGTAGCTGCCAAGTAGTTCAATTTTAGCTTTGCAGTTTTTAACTTGATTATTTTTTCTATTCCAATCTCTCAGATTGCTCTCATCTGTACTTAACATATAATCAAATGTGGTGAAGTTTTCTTTGGTAATATTCTCTGAAGTGCTGTGATCAGTACAAGTTTCCTAAAAACAGCTTCTGGAATGAGTGACCTACAATGTTACCCAAACATTGGTGGTTACACAACCAACACTGACTGGGGCACCATGTCTGCCATTTTCTCATGCACAGACACCTGGAAACCACCTGATCTCAATTTTTTTTTGAGAAAAGGGACTATTATATATATTTATATATATAGTCATGTACCACAAAACAAGTTTCGGTCAACAATGGACTGATGAGATGATGGTGGTCTCATCTCGTAAGATTATAACGGAGCTGAGAAGTTCCTAAAGGGTACTGGCCCCTGAGCTGTAGTGTTTAGTGCAGTGCGTCACTCATGTGTTGGTGGTGATGCTGGTGGAAGCACATTCTGTGCTTTCAGTCTTATAAAAACATAGCCATGTACATAACACTTGACATTGATAATGATTGATTGACTACGTTACTGGTTTATGTATTTCCTATAGCATAATTTTAAATTTAGAGTGTACTCCTTGTCCTTCTCAAATAAAAGTTAACTGTAAAACAGCCTCAGACAGGCTCTTATAGCAGTGGTTCTCAACCTTCCTAATGCCGTGACGTATTTTCATTGTTACAAAGGGGTTGCAGCGACCCACAGGTTGAGAACCATTGCTCTATAGGAAACATTCCAGAAGAAGGCACTGTTGTAGTGAGAGTCAACGGGTCCATGCTTCTTATTGCCCAGAAGACCTGCTAGTGATTCAGAATGTGGAAGATGGTGATAGCAATGATCCTGATCCTAATTCAGTTTGTCCAATGTGTGTTGATGTCTTCATTTTTAATAAAAATTTTTAAAAGTAAAAAAATTGAAAAATGGAAAGATACAGAATAAGGATAAAAAGAGAAAATATATTTTTTGTGCATCTATACAATGTGTTTTAAGCTAAGTTATTACAAAAGAATAAAATTTATTTCTAAAAATTAACAATTGGTACAGTAAAAAAATCACTTTAAGCTAAGATTAATTTATTATTGAAGAAAGAAATTTTTGTTATAGATTTAGTACAGACTAAGTGTAATGTGTTCATGACATTCACAGCAGTGTGCCTGACTGTTATGGGCCTTCATGTTTACTCACCAGTTACCTGCTGTCTGACCCAGAGCAACCTCTAGTCCCACAAGCTTCAATCACGCTAATGGTCTTATACAGGTGCCCCATTTTTAATCTTTTATACCATATTTTTATTGTACCTTTTCTATGTTTAGGTACATAAATACTTCCAATTGTGTCATAGCTGCCTAAAATATTCAGCATAGTAACAAGCTATATAGGTTTGTAGCTAGGAGAAATAGGCCAGACCATATAGCTCAGGTGTGTAGTAGGTTCATGTAAGTATACTCTATGATGTTCAGACAATGACAAAATTGCCTAACGATGCATTTCTTAGAATGTAACCCTATTGTTAACATGATGTGTGACTGTATATCTATATATATCTATCCATTACATACAAACACATATATAAAATGGTTGAAAGGATATTCTCTAAAAAATTAAAAGGAAAAATATCTAAGGGATGAAATGTAGGGGGACCTTACATTTCTTCTTTATGCTTGATAACATATCTAATCTTTCTACAGTATAAATATATTACTTGAATATTAAATTAAAGTAATTTAATACCAAAATAAATAGGATGAGTTTGATAAACTTTTATATCCTTCCTGAAAATGATATTCTGAAATTCCACATAGCAAATACATAAAATAGCAGGGCAGTCTGCTATAGGGGGATGGTGGATCCCCACCTTCCACTATCTGTTTCTGGGACATACCAGGGCTGTGTCTACCCACTGAGTGTCACTGTTGTCCTTGCTGTGGGATCAGAATTGCAGCTCTGGAAGGACTGCGCTGTGCTGTAAGTTTGGTGTGACCTGAAGCTCACTCTCCTAACTCTGTGCTGGTTTACAAAGCAGCAGTTGAGAGATGGGCAGGGAGTAGGGGGAAGTACCCAGGGTATGTTTGGAGGGTCACGATTCAGTGGCACATAATTCCTTCCCCTATCAGTAGCCAAGTATGGCTTAAAGCTTAAGTATGACCCTTAAAGCTTAAGGGTCAAGGTTACATTTTGAAGCTGGAGTCTAAGGCAAGACAGGATCTTTAAGTTAGAAGAAAGGGAGGTGACCTCACTTTTCCTATGTCCTTCTTTCTTGTTTAAAGTGTGGAGATCTAAAGACCCACTCCTACAGTCCACAGCCATTGCGCCAGATAAAAGCACTCTGTGCTAGCAGAAACGGGCTGGCTTCAGACAAGACAGATTTTGGATAACTGAATGAAACATTTGACAAAGGTTTAGGGTTCAATAATAAATGCAAGAAATGGAATTGATTAACTTTGTTTTAAAGTTACCATGGTAAATACCTCTTGAAGGAAAAGACTGAGTCAGCACTCCCCTGAGGGCCCCTTCACTTTCACTCCTTAGAACAATGGCAGAGTCCAAGTGGCACAGAAATCTCCCTGGCTTTACAGAGACTGTGAATTCTCACCATAGCACCCTAACCCCAAAGTAAGTTAGAAGAAATAAATTTAAAATTACTTAAATGGATTTAAAAAGTTGACAGCAAAAAGTCAATTAAAGTAAAATGGACTTGATAGGCTAATGATGTTGGTGATTATTTATTTTGTAACAGAACAAGACCCTCACATGACAATATCAGACCACCAGATCCTTACTGTTTAGACAAAAGCATTGAGGATTTTATCCCTGGTTGTTAGTGATGCTTTGACACTGCCTAATTGAAAACATAGCTTCTTAAAAAATTTCCACCAGATATCAGAATGTCATTCATTTATTCAATAAATATTTATGGATACTTTTTATATGTCAATAGCCAGTTTTCTCTGATAAGGGATCAGAGAAAAATAATGAAGATTAATATATCTCAAAATATGGGGACACCCATCCTTCCTTCGTCTAATTCTGAGGACTATTACTGATGAGACTTTTTTATGTGCACAATTGGTGCCTGCCCAATTAAATAATAAAGATATTTTTGTCAGCTTCTGACTCTGAGATAGCATAGGCATCTGTAATTCTCACACTTTCTCAAATACCCATTATTGATTTGTAGGGATTGTGATTTTCTTCTGTGAAACTCTGAAAACTTCTGTGAAATTCACTGAATAAGCAACTGTCCCCAAAATAGGATGTTACGCAGTTGGTTCACAGAGTAAGATTAATGAAACCATGTAGTTGGTGATGACAAGGTCATGCTGAGCGGTCGTTGGAGATTAGGTTGTAACCATCTGTTTTCCATGTGATGTCTTAATAAACACATTGAGGTGTTATTACACGCAGTCTCCTATGTTTGTAGATCAGGGCACTTGGGCACAAGGAGGGAATTGTTGATTCCTTTGAGTTCGTTCGTGGAATGTGTGTGGCCTACATTAAAACAGTGGTAACATTGTAAGGTTCTTGCTTATCATCATTATTATTTTTTTTTGGCTTTTTAAAATTGCAATGAACATTTGGTGAAGCAACTCCGGGGATGAAAGTGTTAGAAAGAAGGCTAAGAGGGAAAGTAGAGATAAGAGTTCAGACAAAATAAGAGATGGAAGAAGAGATACCTTCAATCTTTGACAAGAAGAGATGAGTAGAAAAACAATTCTAGTTATGCATTATACATAATATTAATCACGTAGTTAACATATAAAAATTTCCTATGATTATGATCTAATTAAAAATGCCTGCCCACACCAAACAAATATGTGCAGATGTATATGCAGGTTTAGACAGAATATCAGCGTATCATGCGTTCAGTCAATAAATAGTACCGGGAAACTTCTGTATGCCAGGTAGAAGTTTTCTGTAACAGACATCTGATTTCTCCATGACTTTTTTTTTATTTAAAAGAAATGTAACCTGTCATAGGAATATACATATAATACACAAAATATGAGATTGTCAGATTTTCCTTTTATTAAATAGAGATAATAACTCATCTATCTGAAAGTCACTTATCTGTAACGTCACTCAAATAGTCAACCCTGATGAAAAACCAGATAGAATAAAGTGAAAATATCTGCACGAAGTAAAAGACACATACATGGATTAAAGTTCATGCACCGTATTGCTTTATTCATAGAGAAGTTATTCAACCCTTCATTCGTAACACTTTTTTTTTTTTCACTGCAAACATTATGACAGCTTCAATTAGCTGCAGATTAGCAGAGGGCAAACTCCAAGACAAAGAAAGGAAAGGGTACCATTAATGTGAGAGCAAACTGATGGCAAAGGGAGAGGAAATTCCTAAAACCACAATGGTAAATAAAAATCAATCAACTTGATTCATTTAGTTTAGGGGTAATGACCTTGCCTACCTCAGTAGTACTAAGGGTTGTATTCTTTTTCCCATACTGTGTTATAGCTTCTGCTTTAAATATTAATAATGAACTTGAGCCACCCAGGAAAGGTTGGTAGCTTTGTTTAGAAAGACAGGAAATATACATTTTTTTTAGTAATTTTTACACTTGCTATTGTGAAGAAACATTAGAAGTTTACTCAAAAACTATTTGTGAAATTTATTTAGAAAATCTTATCTCTGTAAGAGACATCTGATTTTACTAAGCAATAATCAATCATTAAAAGCAAAGAAAAAAACCGTATTTTGTAACCTATTTTCTTCCAAGTAAATGACTTTCATTTTCTTTTTTTTAATTGAAAAGTAAATTTATTTCAGGTTAATGTGAGGTTACAAACAAGCAGGTCAAAATATTTGATTTTGTAAGGTAGAATCTCTTTTGTGATTATGTCCCACACTCAAAAGTTGTGCCAAACACCCCCACCCCATGCCCATTCAGTGAGATCACCCCTCCTTACTCTCCTCCCAACTTGAATTGAAATGAGTTTTTCTCCTATGTGGGCGTGAATTACATTATCTGTTGGCTTCATATTAGCATTGAGTACATTGGATGGTTGCTTTTCCATTCCATTTTTGTGATACTTTACTAAAAAGACTGTGTTTCAACTCCATCTAGGATATTATAAAAGATGTGAAGTTGATACTGGAGTTTCAGGTTCTTGGTCTCCGCGATTTGAAGAATGAATCCAGGGACCACAGGATCAGTGGTAAGTCAGGATTTATTTACAGAAACAAAAATTACAACAACTACAAAAAACCAAACCTCCTGGCAGAAAGAACCCAGGAGGGAAACAAGCCCTCCTGCTCCCTTTTCCAGGTCTGTCTTCTGGCTCTCTGTTCAGGGGGGTTATATACTGGCAGGGGGTTGTTTTGCTGGAACTCAATGTTGACTTTTAGGGCAAGGGTCTTTATCAGTTACAGCCAGCTGTCCAATGAACTCTCAGACCTTGGAAACTTACATGAAATTCACCAGTCAGAAGTGCATAGGGACCAGGCTCCAGTGTCTCCCTGCTGGTGTCTGGCCATCCATCAAGCTGGTTCCTCCAGCTTGCAGCAGCATCAACACCACCAGGGCTAAGGCAGCAGGTTGTGGTGCCACCTTGTCCTGCATCAAAGTCACCTAATTTTTTATGGCTGTATAGTATTCTATGGTGTACATATACCACAATTTGTTAATCTATTCAGATATGATCCTGCTAGCACACATCTTTTCACATTGAGAAAACAATGCAGGTACCTTTGTAATACCCTTGGACCTGAAATATAGAGTTGGACCCCCCCTTAAGTGCAATCAATCAGAAATTTATTGAATCTGCACAGGGGACTGTCTTGAGAGACAGTTCCCCCTTAGGAGAGGGAAAGTTGCCTTATATATTTTTGTGCAAGCATACTACAGAAGTGAAACGTGGCTGGTTAGGGGGAGTTACAGCTTGGGTAGTCATGGATACAGTAAGGTTGACAGTTATGTAATAATGATTAATTCAGCCTTGGATATATCTTAAAACAATGGTTATAGTTATATAACCATGATTAATACAGCCTTGGTGGATTTCTACTATTGTTCGTCCACTGAGAACTTGGGGGTTTTTGTGAAACTTGGGACTTCCTGCTTCCATTCTGGGGGCATAAGAATGGGCTGGGTGAGCCCATAGGGCGGGAGAACGGGCTGGGAGAGAGGGCAGAGGAATGGGAGAGGGTGGGGGAACGGGAGAGGTTGGGGGAAAGAGGGCGGGAGAACAGGAGAGGGCGGGGGGAATGGGCTGGGAGTGCTTACAGCACCCTCTTAGAGCTAATTTTAAGAAAGTCAGTAATTGCAAGGTCCTGGTTTTGGCGATGGTACAGTTTCATAGCAAGTTATCATTGGCACTGACCACTCTCTATTCTAAAAGTCCATTTCAAATGGGTGTGCAGGGTAAGAGATTGTGAAGAAGAAGTGAGAAGTAGAAATCTTGCTATATCACTATGTGTATTGATAGACATTCTGTATCTCTTACATGTATAAACCATCTTGCTTTCATCTACTTTTATGCATCTCCTTACATCATTTGGTCAATTTATTTATTTATTTTTTACCTTTTTCTCTCTAGTAGTCTGATGCGGTGTTCTTATAATGCTTTAAGTCCACTGTTTTAAAGGACATACTGCACTAAAGTGATTCATTTCCTGATAAGAAAATGCAAAGTCCTTTGCTGTCTTTCTGGACTGCATTTCTTTACAGGCAAGGAAACTACCTGAACCATAAGGCTCAAGGAAGGGACTGGGAATGGGATCTTCTTCCTGATGAGCAATTGACTAATTGAGTTTCCATTATACATGGAGGGAATTGGCCACTGTTTTAGCTTTTATGAACTCTGAAGTGTCTGTTTGAAAAACCCACAAATTCTAGTGGAATCTTCTTCTTTATTAGTCATGGTCCGGATTAATTTAAGTGGGAAAAAGCAAAGGCGAAATTAATCCAATCAATTGAAAAAAAAAATTAGTGGGTGTTTTGAGACTCTGAGATAAGCTGGAAACAGATCAGCACCCTATAATCTGTGTGTATGATATAAATGAAAAATATTTCAAAAATCTGAGATATGTTTCCTTTGGATATTCAATTTGTATGCAAAACTGATATAAAGCAATTGCTTCTTGGCCTTTTGGCTAAGATCAAGGGCAAAATTGATAAGGCAAGATAAACACTGTGAATTTCTGAGTGTGCGTGTATTTTTTTTTTCTCTTTCTTAACATAGAGTGTCTTGCCGGTATCTAGACATAAACTGGCTTCCTTTGCTGTCTGTGTTGTGCATGGCTGCTCTTGGAAAGATAAGCCACAGGTTCTTTCAGAAAACAAGTAGCAATGTCCTTGGCATTTATCAGAAGGCTTCTGCTGACTTTGGTGACCTCAGCTGAAAAAATCTGACTTTTGTGCTGAAGGTGGTGCTGACTGTTGAGGCCTAAAGAATTCCCTCCAGTCTTTGCTAAACTGTCAGCTCTTTTTTGTTGAATATTTTCACTCTATCCTACTTGAGTACAATTCACGGTGCTTGTAGAGCATTAGAACATTAACCACTTTTGTAGGGGATCACTTTGGCTGATCCCCTAACAAATAGTTCCAAAATAAAAAATACCAGGAACTTGTTATTATCCTTACAAAACTATCTCAATAAACAAAAAGCATTGTACTTTCTTATTGATAATTCAAAGTACCTCATTTATAATATCTTATGAAGCCATGTTTAGGCCGTGTATATGAAGATATTGATGCCTCAACATCTCTAAAATCTTGAATAGTCTTTTCAAAAAGGTTGAAAAATTCCTACTTATTTTAGTACTTCATAGAATAACAAATGGGAATTACAATTCCAGTTTTATTTTTAAATTGTTGGGAATCATAAAAAATAACCTTAGAGTATTAATCACCAAAAGACTATAATACATCTTGATTATTTTCACTGAAACAATGTGTAAATAGAGGGAAATGAAAAATTTATTTTCTTAGGATTCTCCAGGTCCTCTAGCTAGAGCTCTGTAAATTGGACCAACAAAAAACATGTTTAGAAGACAAAAAACATGCAAGTATATCAAGATTGGCATTGTGTGTGTAACACCCAGATATACCCACAGATGGTTCACTCAAACCTTTGGTTAGAACTTAGTATAGCCATCTTAGCAAAGAAACAATAATTATTTAGTGAGGTGACAAAATGAATGAAAAGGACCTTGGAATATCTAGAGGCAGCAAATCCAGGGAAGGCAAATATAGGGGAAACTCATGGTAGATAAACACTAGTTAGTAACACTGGTTTCATAGATTCCTCTGGTGCTGTGTCCAGGCCGCTAAGGGTTGAAAGTTGTCTCTGGCAATTAATTTCTATTTTTCCTGACACATAGGGGAAGGGGCAGACCTTTGTAAATGTATGTCCTGTTTTTAGGCAAACAAGGGGAAGGCACGTAGCTTTTCTTGTATCTACTTCTTAACTTTTCTCAGCTCAAAATAATGCTTGTGTCAAAGTGACATATTTTAAGGTGGCATGTTCTGCCACTCTATAGTTTACCCTTTAAAACTTTGAGATGGTTCATGTATCAAAAATAGAGTTGATAGATGGAGTGAAGGACTCAGGTTAGAAGTTATAAGGCAAAAGATTCATAAAATGGTGAGAAAAAATATAGATTGAAACAAGCAAAAATGGACAAATATAAGCAATTTATTTGGTAATTCATTGAACCAATCTCTTAGTCCTGAGAATGGGTCAATTCAGTTGTACAGTTTGGTCCTGTCTTAGGAGGTGCAGGTGGGACCAGGACTTCCATCTAAGTTAGGTCTCTATATTATATGAGCAATTAGGCATTTAATGAAAGGCATTTCTATAGAAACAAAAGAGAAACAAGGGTTAATGCTTAGAATGAACTATAAATTCACTGTTTTTAGATCATAGGGCAGTCAAGAATATTTCTATAGGTTAGGTGTGATGGCTTACACCTGTAACGCCAGCACTTTGGGAGGCTAAGGCAGGAGGGTTTGTTGAGGCCAAGATTGAGACCAGTGGAGGCCACACAGTGAAACCCTATCTCGCTCTCTCTCTCTAAATATATATATATTTCAGCTGGGCATGTTGGTCTGAACTTTTGGTCCCATCTACTTGGAGGCTGAGCTAGGAGGATCCCTTGAGTTCAGGAATTCAAGGCTGCAGTGAGCTATGATGGTGCCACTGCACTGTAGTCTAGGTGACAGAGAGAGGGAGACTTTGTCTTGAGGAAGAAAAAGGAGGAGGAAGAGGAGAAGGAGAAGGGGAATTTTAGATATTAGACTTGAAGACTTGAAGGGTCTTTAGATGATACAATGAGCACAGGCAGTAGCAATCCATTGAATTTCCTGGTTTGGAATTTGATTATCTTTGGTGCTGGAATTGAGTGTTGACCTTTCTGAGTAGTCCTTTCAGCAACAGGTATGAAAGCTGCCTGTCCATCATCTGTTGTAGTAAAACATATATATGTAAAGCCGTCCAGCTTAAGTTTGCAGCATTTTGAGAAAAGTGCAGTTTTAGTTCCCACTGATGCAAAGTGTGTAGGCTGAGAGAAAAAGTAGAAAGGTTAATTGCTGACAAAATGCACAAAATAGCTGGAGCCAGTTTATTAAGTAAGAAAAAAAGTTCAAAGTCAGTGAACAAAGCATAATTTAACAACCCCCAGGGGTGTGCTATAGTTTTTATTGAAACATGGAATTTTTCTGTCTACAATCACCACCATAATTATCAAAGCTAATCGAAGTAAGACTAATTTGTTTGCAAAGGAAGTCTAGTCTCATTAAACTTGGACTGATTATTTACACAAGTGCAGCAAAAATAAGGATAGATCATATAAGCTCTTAGTCTGCTTTGCTGGCACTTTAATAAGGAATCTCAGATTATGCTTTTAAAAGGTTCTCAATGCTGAAGCCCAGCCACAAACTTGCTACCAGACTTTGCCTTTAGTGCTTATAGATGTGTGTGAATTTCTATCTTCTTGAAGGAAGTCTCTAAGATATCATAAGTTTCCTGAGCCTACTGGGAAGTGGCCTGCCTTATTTACTTCTAATACTGGGAACTCTGTAAGGTAGTACCAGACTGGTTTTCCAAGAGGATCTTATAAGCATTGGTTTCATAAAGTCACCCTTAGTTTCACCTCATTCTCAAATATGACTTTCCATTCAAAGTCTTGGTAGTATAAGTTCTTAATTAAAAGAAGAAAAGATTCTTATTGAAATTTTATAAATGACTTTATATTGCCATGAAAATAATATTTTATAAGAGTTTCCAAGTTTTGGAGGGATAATCTAGGGAGGAAAAGAAGTTTCATTTTGTTTAAGAAGATATAATTTACCCAACTGTAAGTTGTAGATAGTTTAAGGAAAGAAGGAGTGGGGTTTCTTAAATCTGGAAAACAAAACATAAAAGAATCAGCAATGTTTCAAGCAAAAGTCATACAAATTATAATCATCCTCATCAGTTTATTCATACCATGTAATCAATTCTTGTTCTGCTTGATCTTGGTTTACAGTTTCATGAATCCAAGAGTTTCTTCATTAGAGTTTTGGAAATTTATATCTAGTTCAGTGGTATGATTTTTAAGTTATCAGAAACCTGTACTCAGAGTACTTGTCAGAGTCCTTTACAGAATCTCCATGAAAATGAGTAATTTTTTGGCAGTAGTTGATTGTAAAAGCTTTCAAGGAAAAATCAGAGTAAAACAATAGCTGTCCATGAATGAAGTTTTTAAAAATAGCCATGATTCTAGACCTTAGAATTTGTTATAAAAATGACACAACTGACAAGGAAGTTTGATTATTTCTGGGGCATATTAGATTTTTAGATAGTAAGTAATTAGAATTAGAACTGACTATACAGGCAGTGAGACCCTGATAAATTACTGGGAATTTTATTCAGTTTCTGAAATGTTTATATTACTAACATATATGCATATGTATGTATACACAAAGATGGTATGTGGGTGAGGGGAAACTTGGCTTTCACCTGAAAGTTGACTGAAAGATCAACTCACAATTAAGGCAGATTAATAAGAGGGTAAGATTTAGCTAGCACACGCATACAGAGAATCACAGAATGATTACTCAGTGACTCCATGGGATCCAGATATTTTTATACCTATTAGAGGGGGAGATGAGGAATGTAGGTAATTCTGCTTAGAGACAATAAATGGTTTCTAGGGGGGATGAAGAGATACTTTGGGAGAATGAATGGATACGGGAAATGGATTGACTTCTAAGTTAACCTGAGAGTCAGTTATTACATTTAAAATAATTTGGGCCAGTTTAAGTTGCAATCTTGATCATCTTTTCCTACAATATATTTAGATAACAGAGAGAGGGATGGAAGCTAATTATTCTTTTGATGAAAAAGTTGATTTATGCAGATACAGGGAAAGCCCATTTCAATGTCAAGGAGTTATATTTTGGGGTGAAATTTCCGGAGCTCCTTCAATGGTTTACTATAAGTTCTTGATAATACTTCCTATATAACTTAACATATTAAACAAACCCATTTAGTTTGATGTTTCTCTTTTTACAGAGTGAAAGAACAAATTCTTTTGAGATTTTCCAGGGCCCTCTGGGAAATCTCTATGTCAGTTTGATGTCTAAAAGACTTTATTTAGAAATTAATTTGAGGAAGTAATAAAAATGTCAAAAGATGTGAAAATGTTATTAAATAGGATCACAGATTACTATGAAATGATATTCAGTTATTATTTTAACCATAACGACAATAAAAGATTTTAAAAGCAAATAAAGAAAATTACATGATTGCTAATATTTTTTAATATTGAAAAAGCTCAGTTGTCTTAACTCACCAAAGGTCTGATAAGAACAACATAAAGCACAGAAATTATTTTGATAAAACACAGAATAACTGTACTCCAACCAGGTTATTTAATAGATTTAAAAAGCCATTTCCAATAATTCAAGAAAACTTTTCCTTTGAACATCTAGTTTTGCATAGACACATTATTGATATTAAAGCTCTTTCTAAAAGCTTGTAAAGAAATTAATTCAAATCATAGCCAGCTGTACCATACATACAATTCTCTTTTCTTTCTTCTTCTTCTTCTTCTTTTTTTTTTTTTTACAATTCTCTTTTCTAAGATTCCTTTCCCACAAGCCTTGTACAACTTGTTTTTACATTTAGCTTTTATATATATTTTCCCTTTTTCTTTTCTGAGAAAACGAGTCATTCAAGACAAAATCATTGTCTATTCCCTGAGCAAAAAACATGTCTTCCCTACTTTATCTCTTTCCTTACCAAAAAACACTTTCTTCTCTTATTGCATATTTTGTATGCACAGTTGTTTCCTTTCACCCATATGGTTTGTCATAATTATATTTGCATGTATTGGCTATAATTTTTATTTATTTTTTATTAAATCATATCTGTGTACATTAATGCTATCATGGGGTACAGAGTGCTGTTACTATATATAATTTGAAGTACTTTCATCCAACTGGTTAACATGGCCTTTATGTCATTTTCTTAGTTATTGTGTTAAGACATTTATATTCTACATTTAGAGAGATTCACATGTACCTTTGTAGGATGAACCATAGGCATGATCCCACCAATCACCCTCTCTCCCCCATCCCCCCCCCCACTCCCTCACCCCTTTCCCCATATTTTTGGGCTAAAATTGGGTTATAGTTTTCCTATGTAAGCTATAAATTAGTTTCATAGTAGGACTGAGTACACTGGATACTTTTTTAAACATTAGTAACCTTTCTTTTACAGAGAAAACTAGGAAGTTGACAGGTATACACTGTCATACACCAGCATTCTGTACCAATCTAGCAAATTTATGAACATTCCATGTTATAATTTCTAGAGTCACATGCCACATCACAGTACCATTTTTTCAAAGATGCAAAAGAACATCTTTACCAACAGGCCTAAATAGTTTTTGACTCTCTGTAATAAGAAGCAAAAACAGATAAACATGTATGTATTTAGTAATTAATGTTTCAGTATTTTATCTTATTTTAAAATTATCTAGATAGCCAATGAACATCCATCACTGAGCTTAACATTAGTACAACTTTAAGGTTCACGTTACCAGAAATATTTTAGAAACCACTTTTAACTGGACATATTATAAAACATAATTATTGTTGAAAAGCTTATTTATAAACTTTTATCCAACTTATATTTATTTAATTTGCTTTTATTAACTATCCTTGGCTTACTCATTGAAATTTCATGAGACACTTACCAAAGCTTCCCAGAATCATAAGTTATTTTTCTTATAGTCAAATCAGGCAGATATTAGGAAAAAAAATAAAAAACAACCAACAGAAACAGGAAACCTACAAGTTAAAATATATGCCTTTTGGGTGGTACCTGTGGCTCAAGGGGTAGGGGTGCCAGCCCCATATATGGGGGTGGTAGGTTCAAACACGGCCCTGGCCAAAAACTACAAAAAAAAAAAAAAAAAAAATTTAATTAATTAATTAAAATACATACCTATTTTCAACTTTTTTTTCTGTCTTGTTTGTCATACATTATGCAATTTATTTTTATTGTACAGTTTGTTTTGAAGTTCAATTTGTTATTTTACCATCTTAAACATCCAATTGAAACAGCATAAGCTTATTTGACTAGTACACTAGACAGCACAAGTTATACTTACTTAAAAAATTATATTTAATGCTGACAATTCTAAAGATATATTTATTTTCTCCAAACAAGAATCTTACAATAGATTTTATTTACCAAAGTTTATTCCAGATCACATGAACTTGAAAAATATTTGGGCTAGTTTCTATATTTTTGAGAACTTTAGAAATATTTATTAAGCACTCATTTTCTTAAGTCAAGTGAAATAGAATTCGTTTTTTAGTTCATTTTGATATTATCATCCAGAGGAAGTAAAAATCACACGTTTACATACATACATAGACATGCATAAATATACAAATAAATGCAAATAGAAATCTTAGAACTTCATTCTATATCATAACCGAAAGTTAAATATAAATACAAAAATGCAGTATTGCAACAGAGGTAAAGGTCTAAATAATAACATCAAAATATTTTACAATTTGTCTCTTTTAACCCCCCACCCTCTTTTGGAATTAGAACCTGTACTCCTGCCCATGGCCAGTAATCAAGGGTTCAGGAAATTGTTCTTTGCTGTTTGTTTTCTAGCATCTTAAAGCACAGGAGATGGCTCTATTGCAGTGGTTCTCAACCTTCCTAATGCTGCAATGTATTTTCATTGTTAAAAAGGGGTTGCAACCCACAGGTTGAAAACCACTGCTCTACTGAATGGTACCTGCAAAGGTCATGAGATCATCTTCACTGCAGATTAGTTCTGCTGAAACCACCAACTATAGTTGAACAATATTCTGAAAGCACAAAATGTGATGCTGGTCACATAGACCCAAGCCCAACCCTTGAATCCTCCTCCGCTTTAAAAAGCCCTGCATTTCTGCTTAAAGGCAGAATGGTGCACAATTGTAAGAGGGACTTTAAATGCAATTAGTGTACCCTAATTCCTTATACTCTCAATGAATCCAAAAGAATTTAAAAAAGAAAAAAAGGCAGGATGGAGGTCTTTTGGGATTCTAGTCCACCATTCTCCTCCTCCTCTTTTGGTGCCTTTTTTTTTTTTTTTTTTTTGAGACAGAGTCTCACTCTGTGGCCCTGGGTATAGTGTGGTGGCAGCATACCTCACAGCAACCTGAAGCCCTTGGGTTCAAGCCATCCTCTTGCTTCAGCCTCCCAAGTAGCTGGGACTATTGCTGCCCGGCTGGTTTTTCTGTTTTTAATAGAGGTGGGATCTCCCTCTTGTTCAGGGTAGTCTCCCAACTTCTGACCTGAAACAATCCACCTGCCTTGGCCTGATGGAGTGCTAGGATTACAGGCATGAGCCACTACGCCCAACTTTGCTGGCGAATTAATATGTTCCTCATTCCTTTTCCTCAAATCACTAGTCCTCGTTCTTCATTTTTACTGATTTGGCCTTTGGGACAAGTACAGAGAACTTTTGGTAACAAAATTTGACATCCCTGGGTGGGCCCTGGTGGAATGGCACCTGCAATTGACTGCTGCTATGGCAGGAAGAGGCAGGAAACAGCCCTGGGTCAAGCCAGGGCATCTGTCAGAGGAGCACAGTCTGTCTGTTCAGAGTGAGAGTGAGGGATTGTCCTATCCCCTACTACAGCTTGTTGAACTCTAGGAACTCCCATTTCTTCCTCCCTGAATTAGAGGCAATTTAAAGCCTAAACTTCATTCAGAAAAAGGAAACAGATTGTGAAGAGTTATGTTAATGTGCCCTGGGAATTGTGTTGGCCATTTGGGTAAGTCCCCTGGGGTGTTCACTGTGACCTTGATTTTGCCCACCTGGGGAAGGCTGTGAACCTGACAGCTCTGTGACAGGCTTCTGCAGGGCTGTAGGTATGGAAGTCATGGTCAGTTGGCACCTTGATTCTACCCACTTGGGGAAGGTTCTGAATCTTCTAACCCTGTGACGGGGCATTTGTAGCACCATATGTGTAGGTGCTGAAGTTACAGTTAAGTGGGACAGGGAGGCTGGGGGTTTCATCCCCTGTTGGATTAGAAGCATTCAGTTCTTTTTGTGTGGTTCCCATTTGTTTGACAGGCATTTGCATTGAATTTGTTAGAGTTGAGAATTCCTTTTGCCATCTACTTTTCAGCCTGTGTTTGTTGTTGTTATTTGTGAGTTTTTGTTTCAACATGGGAGGCTCCATTTCTATTCCATCTGAAAGCTGCTTGGGGAGAATCTTTGTTGAATAGCCAACTTATAGCTGTAAGTTCACTTCTAAAAAGAGAATAGTGTTTTATTGTAATACTGCTTGGTCAATGTACATGCTGGAGTGTGAGAGTGGCTGTTGAATAGAACCTTAAATTATTATACTATCTTACAATTGGAATTATTGTATTACTTGTCAAAGGCCCAGTAGGGCCCTCATTTGGCCAGAGGGTACCCACAACTGAGGCAGGGAAATTTCTACTATGGCAATATTCAATAGGGACTTGAAAAAAGCTAACAAAGATAACTCTGAATTTTTGGAATGCATCTATCAGGCATGTTGGAAACATACAGAAAAGGGTGTAGAGACCCTGAAAATTTGGCCGTGGCTACTATGATTTTTATGGAAAGAGTGCTCCAGCCGTACAGAGGATAAATGCAGCACATAGGAGGCTCATGAATCCCTCCCAGCTCGTTGATACAGCCTTTAAAGTCTATAATGTGATGGAAGAACAGAAACTGAAACCTATGCATGTTTTGTTAGCTTTGACTATGGGCCTTTTATATAGTCAAAAGGAAAGGATGGAAAAGTTCATTCTAAATTTAAGAATAATAAATGTGCTATTTTTAAAGAGGAAATACATTGGAAAGAACAATGTCTAAAATTATAAAGGGCTCCAGGTTAAAAGAAACTTGTAGGAAAATAAATGGTTTCTTGAGTCCCAGACTCAGCTGACAAATGAGGCCTGGGACTCTATCCCTCACTGGTATACCTTATCCAAATATCCCCACAGGAGTCCTTGGCAAAATTGATTGGTGGAGTTTTTATGTTATTTTATATAATTATTATTATTTATTTCAGACTTTATGGCAGTACAAATGTTTTGGTTAAATGAGTTGCTTGTGTACAGTTTGAGTCAAAGTTTATGTGTGTCCCTCTCTTAGGTAGAGTGCACTGCACTCACTAGGTGTGAATTTACCCTTTCTCTCCAGCCCCCTCCCACCTTCTTGCTTTCCATTGAGTTTACTACCAAATGTACAGCTGGGCAATTGATTAACTCCAATTTAATAGTGAGTACATGTGATGTTTGTTTTTCCATTATTGTGAAACCTCACTTTGAACAATAGTCTCCATTTCCATCAAGTTTGTTACAAAAAGTATTAGTTTGCCAGTTTTTATGCCTGAGTAGTACCTCGTGATATCCATATACCACATTTTATTAATACATGAAGTATTGATGGGCACTTGGGTTGGCTTCACATCTTTGCAATTGTGAATTGTGCTGCAATAATCACTCAAGTGCATATATCGTTTTGAGAAAATGACTCTTTTCCTCTTTGTGATAGCTGGATCATCTATCCATGTGGTAGATCTACTTTTAGTTCTTTGAGGTATGTCCATTTGACTTTCCACAGAGGTTGTACTAGTTTGAAGTTCCATCAACAGTGTATAAGTGTTCCTCTCTCTCCACATCCATGCTCGCATCTCTTGTTTTGGAATTTTTTGATAAAACTCTTTCTCACTGGAATTAGGTGAGACCTTCATCAGATATGAGTAAGAACCCTGGACATGAATGAATTTTAAATCCTATGTACTTTAAAAATGCCCTTGATCTTAACACACTAGTGTCATTTGTGCAGTTAACGACAGGACTAAGTATGGAGAATTGTTTTGAATTGCAATGGCTGCAATTGTAAAGCAGTAAAGTTGGGCAGGTATACAAAACAGCTTTCATGTTGGGATACATAGCAGTTGATATTTCTCCTAAAGGAAAGCACTTTATACCTCATTATGTGCTCATGTAAAAGCAGCTAAAAACTCCAACCAGTGGGAGTCTTACGCTACTTTTTTTCCCAGATTTTAGGATTTACAAAGTTGATCAATAACAGATTATGTCTTTTGATATTAATTATTTATACTTATTTTTACTATGCATAACAAAAGAAGGCAGCTGATTGCTAACTTAATTAGCTGCATTTGCTATTGTTTTATGTGCAATCGCTTTAATTTCTATCAGCAAGTTATGGATCCCAGATTATAGCTGTGGAAGCTAAGGCTTGAAAAGGTTAAATAACTTCACAAAGATACAGAATGGTAGATTTTCAAGTTAGATTATTTAAATCTCAGACCTAACCTGTGTTGTTCGGCTGTTTTGAAGCTCTAATTCTTTCTGTTCCATTCTACTTTCTCTTTAGAGTCAATATATTGTGAATTCAAATCTCAGTCTGCTTTTATTTTTTGCTGAGGGTTTTGAATTGATTTTCCTTTTAGTGACATTTGTTTATTCCAACTTGATGGAACCTACAGAACTCCTTGCAATTCCATTTCTCATTTTTATATACATCAAAAAATAGGAACATAGAATGCCAAAATATCTTCACCATCTCAGTTAATTACTTTGCATGGCATGAACCATAATGCTGAGCACAGCAAATCTGCAGATCATAAGAATTTTAAATGTTATGTACTTTACAAATGCATGTTAATACACTAGTGTCTTTTGTGCAGTTAGCAACGTGACTAAGTACAGAGAACTATTTTGAGTTATAATGGCTGTAATTGGCCCTCAATAAAATGGGGGCAGGTGTGCATGACAGAAAAATTATTTTCCAAGAGAATAACCCACGGATGGGTAAAAACTAATGATTCACAAATAAAATCTCTGATGAATCTAGGTCTGAGGCTGCTCTGCTTCTATGGTGAGTTTCTTAAAAGGAGTGTGTATACTAAACACACCATTATTCTAAATTCTAAGTAGATATTGCACACAAAAATAACAAATAATTTTAATTCTTTTAATTAGTTTTTCAGAACACTGTCATTTTTACTATGTTATACAAAATGAGTGAGTGATAGCTTTCCAGGTTCGGTGAAATATTTTGGAAATTCATCATTTTGTTCTCTTTAGGGTGTCTGCCCCTGGGTGGGGTAGTCTTGAATAGCTAATGAAACCATCATGGGACTGGTTTTTCATAAAATGAGCCTATGTGTTTCCTTGCTTTAAAAAGTTAGAATTCTATCTTGAACCAGGTGAGTTGAACATAGGTAGGAATGCAGAGGTATGTAGCTTGCAACAGAACAGGCTGTGGCTCAGCTCAGCTGCCGTTAACAACTTGCAATGTCAGGCAAATTCCTTCTGTTCTCTCAAACCTGTTCCTCATTGGTAGAATTAAAATGATGGTATTACTCATTCGATATTTAGATAGCTATTGTTAAGGATAAATCGAAAGGATCTAAGATCTCAGATACATTTTAATGACTCCAAAACATGCTGGATAGTGTGATGGTAGTTCTCAGCTCTATTGTTCAAAATAACATGTAAAACTATTATGATTTAGGAAACTTTTAAAGCAAATTGGAAAAAATGGGTATCTCTCAAAGTAATCATCAGCTTATCAATACTGACACTGCTATGTATAATCCCTGATTAGGATTTATTTTTACTAACCACACTTACATGGTTAGTAATAGAAATACATATGAGTATTTCTACATAAAACAGGAAATATTTTCATTTTGAATCAACTTGGCAGTTTTCCTCTTGCTTCTCTCCCAAGTGTATATGAAGCTTTGTGAAACATAACAGCCACTCACGGTACCAAACCCTGGGACCATCTTCCCTAACACAAAGTCCTGGGCTCCTTTACCCTGTTGGAAAATAAACGAAGGACCACGTTGTGTTCTTGCCTTTGCTTTGTCTTCACTAGCTAGAAATTTGCATATGATGGGAAAACTCACTGGAACTAGCTCATCTGTCTAAATCCACTCAATTTAAGGATAAGAAATGAAAGTCTAGGATTCTTTTTTTTTTTTTTTTTTTTTTTTGAGAGACAGAGCCTCCAGCTGTCCCCCTGGGTAGAGTGCCGTGGCATCACAGCTCACAGCAACCTCCAACTCCTGGGCTCAAGCGAGTCTCCTGCCTCCGCCTCCCAAGTAGCTGGGACCACAGGCGCCTGCCACAACGCCCGGCTATTTTTTGGTTGCAGCCGTCATTGTTGCTTGGCGGGTCCGGGCTGGGGATTCGAACCTGCCACCTTAGGTGTACGTGGCTGGCGCCTTAGCCGGTTGAGCCACAGGTGCCGAGCCCGAAAGTCTAGGATTCTAAGAAGCTTTGTCAAGATCCTACAACCAGCCAGTGACAGAGCTGAGGTAGGACTCAAGTCTTTCTGACTCTGAATCCAGGGTAATTCCCACTAATTTCCTGATGCATCTCAGCTGGCTGCCTGACTGTCATTTCATTTCTAGATTTTGCTTACAACAAATTTTTGTTAAAACTAGTCAAATAAATAGAAAAACTTGACTTTTCCCCCCTTTTTTAAAGAAAGAATCTTTCTCTGTTACCCTGGTAGAGTACTGTGGCATCATAGCTCACAGCAACCTCAAATTCTTGGGCTCAAGCAATCTTCTTGCCTCAGCTTTCAGAGTAGCTGGGATTACAGGTGCCATGTCAGGCTAGTTTTTCTGTTTTTAGCAGAGACTGGGTCTCATTTTTGTTCAGGCTGTTCTTGAACTCCTCAGCTCAGTAAGTCCACCTGGCTCAGCCTTCCAAAGTGCTAGGATTATAGGAGTGAGCTACTGCACCCAGCCAAAAACTTGTTTATTCAAAGCAAGTATTTTTTTGCAGTCCACTCCTATCTCTTCATACCATTGCCTACTGGATCTAAATATGAGTTGAGATGTAGTTCTTGAAGGTAGAGCTATCAACTGCCCTTCCAAAAACCTATACATCAGGAATTTTAAGGTACAACTACAGGTGTTTGCCTTGGCTCTGAGAAAGTTGATTGTAGATTAAATTCTTCTCTATAAGACCCTTAGAGTCTTAACTTTCTCTCATCCTTTTTTTTTAACTATAACAAACTTTCAACTCATTGATCAGGACAGATTATCCCAGTTTAGTTCACTAAATTAAAAGCAATCCATGTAATTAGAAGGAAAGAATAGATTTTAAAAAATTATCTCTGGATTTGGGTTTCAGGTCAAATCTATTTCTAATGGAAAATGACTTTATGAAAGGAAACTCTGGTCATCCATGCCTTAACCATTATAACCATTTTTTTTTTTTTTGGAAAATTTAGATTTTTAAATGATTTGTAAAAATAAGATTGCTCACAGTTAATGAGAATGTTGCATTCAACTTTAAAATATTGTTATGGGTAGTTGGATTTCCTAAGCCAAGTTTCTGAGTCAAAGCTGAAGGGCATCATTTCCCAATTCTGGTTTATAAAGTCCCTTCCTCATAATGTCTTCCTTCAAGAAGGGAAGCTACCCATCCTGAGAAGGGAGGAGTATTGAGTAGAAATGATGACTCATTTAACCGCAGCTCCCAGCAATAGAATCATCTATTCACACAGTTCGGTTTTTCTACGCCATTATGCTAATGAATCACTGCTGTTTACTGTTTGGGGAGTAGCACTTTTCAACACCTGTAAGAAAGACACACTGTTTGAGAGCTTGTTTCTTGGGTAGAATGCCAAGATGTTTTGTGACATGCTCTGGTTCCAGAAAACCTCATAGTAGAAAGGACTCCATTCATCTTCTAAACTTACAAAGCCTGTGCTTCTCTTGGAGAGGGATTGTTTTCCTCCAGGATGTGTCTCACTGGAGCGAGGTCTGAACATGTTTGCATTGCTATCACTGTAAAGCAAAACAGACTCGATTTTGTCCATATTGACTCTGGCTTATTTAAAATAGACAAGTGCAAATATGGAAGTATAATGTTAATATTTTTTGCATCTTAAGGAGGATTTATTATGTTTTGAATTCATCCTGCTAGGCAATATTTGTTGTTGATACTTTGAACTTTCCAGGAAGTTTTGGACCAGGATACTAGTTATCTCTTTTCCTAGTTAATCTTAGTCAAATTCAGACACCTGAAATTAATTCTGAAAGCAGCTGATTTTAAAAACAAATTGAAAAAATGAAATAATTTATCTCAGGGGACATCACATTTAACTGTGTTAATCTATAATTCCTCAGCTTTGCTCAGCTGTTTTGTCCCATTATTTTATTTCTTATGATTGTATGATAATGACAAACTACATCTGATTCTTTGGAACTGATACTTTGCTCCACTACTTTGAAGGTTGATCAGAGTATAGTAATTTATTATTATGTTTCTCTAATAATGTATATCATTATTATTATGTCAGTAGAGCTTTCTAGTAAGGAACCAGGTCACCAGCATTTGAAAATTCCCCCATATGAAAATAACTGAGCAAGGCTCACAGGGTATGGTCTCCTCAAAGAAATGAACGAGGTTGGAATACAAAATGGGAAACCAGCACAAACACTGTGTCTCTTCAGTAATGCTAGGGCAGTGAAATGGCTGTGGAATCCTAACTCCCAACTCTCACAACCAGCAGATTCAATTCCCTTAGAAAGAGACAATATCTCATATTACACCTCAAAAAGAATAAGTAATACAATGACATTGTTAGGGATTAAGTAGAAGCTCAAATAATCTCTTTCCTTTCAGGCTGAGTACATTTATTTTTTGAACAAATGGATAATGGGTCTTACAAATATTATTTCAGATAGTGTGGTATTTTTACTTAAAAAACATTTTAAGCCTAGTCATAGTTCCAGATGGCTATCATGGAAATCATTCAGCCCACTCAAGAGGTAATGCTACAATTTATAGCTAGGCATTTACCAGGATTTTGTTGTATTCTGGAAATATGTCTGCATATGGCACAGAGATACAGCATATAGGCACAATGTGAATGTACTATGACAAAAACAATTTTGTACAACAAATTTGTACAACAATTTTGTACAACATCAATTATGTGAGTATAAAAGACATTAGCCATATCAACACTTGGTCGCCCATAATCCATGTGGATCTATGGCAACATAATATACTTTTTATTCCTGTTCCCCAGATGGACTCTTTCCAGCAGAAAGTATTGGTAATGAGAGTAACAAAACATGAAAATAGTGACCATTTCCATGGAGATATTATTTCCTAATTTATTGCTGTGGATTGGTGCTCTAGGGTTGAAGAAAACATATGGATTTTTTGTGGCTCTTATTCACTGATAATTAGTGATAATACAGTGGCATAACTCAAATTACAATAGTTCATCCAAACCTTTCTTCCTCATATGTCTGATTAAAGACTAACCTTTGCCTAAATTTCCCATAGTCATTTATCATTTAAAGACATATTAAAGCATCTAATGCATTGTCTTAGAGGATTACTTTTAGTCAAACTATAATGTTCTTGATAGTCTGGAGTTTTATGTTTTTGATTTTTAAAGATATGTATTTAGCACTACATACATAGCAGATATTTGCTGGATGCTGAACTCACAACCTAGGTCTTAGTACTCCTTGTGAAGTTTCTATCCTGGAGAATAGAAACAAGTGAGGACAAATGGCTTCAGTCTTCAAATAAGCTGTCTTTATGGAGGTTCCAGGGTCTTACAAATTTCTCTGAAATATTTCTGAGCTGTGGAATCCTTGGCTTTGTAGACAATGGAAAATGATGGAGTATAATTTTCCCTCTCTGAACCTCATGTTTATTTGTAAAATATAAATAACACCTGTGTTACGTGTCGGTTCTGAGGTTTAAATTTAATGTGTATGGAGTACCCAGGGCTATAACTGATGGAGAAAATGTTCATTGAAAGGCATTTATTCCCATTATTACTCTAATGTTCCTAGGAGGACCAGGCTCCTCTAGAAACCATAGGATTTTATAATAGAGCATCGATGCTTTTGTTTGCTTAGAAGTCTTTGAGCTTACTGAGTCAGATTTCAAAAAGTTTGTTAGGCAGAAAGGACCCTGACACCAGTGAAAATCCTTAATAAAAAGAAAGGGAGATAAATGTTTCCCGAATTGTTTTGGAGATTGCCTTAGTAAACCCTTGCCTTAGTAATCCCTCGGCAGGGATACCCCCTGCTGAGTAGAGGAGATGCAAAAAGATGCGCTTCCCTGTGGAGGATTCAGGTGAAGAAGCTCTACGGATACCAAATGGAAGAGCATCACAGCCTTCTTTGCTCCATGGTCCAGCTCCTAAGGCATCATGCATTATTCATTTGTTCTGCAAATATTTACTATATGAATGCTAACTAGTAGGCATTGTTCTTGGTTCTGAAAGTACAGAATTAAAAAGACAGTTGATAAAATTCATTGTATTCCTGGACTTTAATTGTAGTGAAGGAAAGACAATAGAAACAGTCAATAAATAATGTCTCAAACATGTTACACTTGATGAGTGCTAGTCAGAGAAAACCTCAGAGGGAGGAAGGAATGCTGGTGGTTGCACAGTTAAGTGGAATGGTCAGGGTAGGAGAAGTGGTCTCCTTTGAGCCAATATTTGAAAAAAACAAGGCCAAACTAGGCTGACAATGAGAGTCAGGAGGATTCTAGGGAAAGGAAACGGTCTCAGTGTGGAAACCTTTGGACAAAAGCATGCTAGTGTGTTCTAGGAACAGGGTCGAAGACAGAGAAACTACAGCAGAATAAGCAAAATGGAAAGAGGTAATAGGGAGCCAGATCACATAGGACCTTGTGGACCCTCCCATGGACGTGGCTTTTATTCTCAACCACATGGGGAGCCACTCAAGAGAGCAGACGAGCATCATGCTTTGGCTGAAGTCCTGCCCTAACTACTGTATGGGAATAGACTTTGGGGAGACTGCACAGTGAGACTAGGAATAGAAATAGGGAGATCTCTTAGGAAGATTTTATTTCTTCTGTAAAATAAATTGTCCCCTCTTAGTAGCTTGGCTGTCTTGATATTATCATATATGTCAGGCCATTCAATGTCAGTGGAAAAATTTCTGCTTGAGCAAGAAAGTGGCGATTTGCCGGCAACAGTGAGAATGAAGGTTAGATTGCCTCATGTTGGAAGTCCCAGAGGACCATGCCAAGTAATAACAGCAGCAGCGCATCAGTGCTAACCGGCCGCTGGGGCAATGCTAGGGAACAGAATGCTGGTAGCTGCAGAAAAGTGAGCAGTGGAATCGGAAGGTGCTGGTGACGGCTGTAGGAGACAGAGCTAGCAGTGTGACTGTGGCCTTGGGCTATACACTGGGTGGCCCCAGCTGTGGGTGAAGCTCAGATCAGCATTGTGGTTGGATGTATCAGTAGGGATGGTTTTATAATAAATGGGAACAGACATTGTGGCAGGATGGTATTTTGTAATATTAACAAGTAATTTGGGTATCTAGAATGTGCAGCATCAATTGCCTTAGGGAAGAAATGTTACAGCAGAAGCTCAGTGAAATTTCAAAGGCCCTGTACCCCAGGAGAGCTCAGGGCAGAGCATGTGTTTGATGAGTCAGAGTGAGTTTGGCGACTCCCCAGGGATTCAGGAGCAGGGTGGGGGTGGGTGGGGAGGGTGGGGGGGGGTGGGGGGATGAGGAGAAGAGGCAAAGGTGAAGCAAGAGGGGTGCAGCTGGAGGGGTCTGAGGAGGGACCATTCCTGGCTCCCCTGAGCTGAGACGCAGGGGGGTTGTGTCCCTTTTGCCAGGTAGAACCCAAGGAGATGACAAGGAAGGAAAGGCTTTCATCCAGGCAGGTGTGTGGGACAGTTACAGAGTGGTCTGCCTCACAGCACTGGCAGGGGAAGAACGGATACAAATAGAGGGTGGGGGTGGGGAGAGAAGGTGGGGGGGATAGACATGCAGAGAGTGGGGGGAGAGAGGAGAGGGTGCTGAGCTCCTGAGCCCTGCTGTGCCTTTGGATGGGGAGGAGCAAGAATGTCCCAGTGACTCTGTGGCTGGTCACTGATGACCAGGATGGTGGACAGCACAGAAAGTGGTAATTAATGATCTGACTTCCTCTGGGAACATAGAACTTCCCCCCTCAAAAGAGAGAAATCACATGGGCTAAGATGAGTGTCCAGAGATTTCCCCTCCAAAGACTTGCTTTAGGCACTACATGTTTTTTACAATTTCATTTTTGAATTGAGACTTAATTGTGGAATGCGTTTATATAGCCCCCTGCATTCTAACCCTCAGGTCTAATAAACGTGGAAATAGAAAACATCTTTTTCCCAACTATTCACATTTACTACAAAGAAGCTCAAACCAACCATTAGTAAAAATAAACAAACTGCAAACTTGGGTAAATGATTTAGGCGGATATTTTGTAGATTATAATTTAGGCTTTGATATTTTTCTGCTAGTACTGAGAAAAGAAGGTGGGATTTGGGGGAGAAAGATAAGAAGTACAGGAACAAGGGAAGATTGGAGTTGCGAGTAAGGAAGAGTGAAACAGGACACAGGGTGTCGCAAACTAGGGAGGAGCAGGTAGAGCAGGAAAGAGAGAGGGAGAGGGAACAGAGGGCGAGTGAGGGGAAGTGTGCTGGCTGTGCCCTCCCTGTCTGAGAAGCAGGAATAAAGTCATGTGCTGAGAACTGGTGTGGGGAGAGGAGAAGGGGACAGGAAAGCAGGGTAGGGACCTGAGGAAGCCACAGCATTGGAGCAGCTGCTCTGGAAATTAGGTTGTAAGATCAACAAGGAAGAAAACTTTGCCAAGCAGCCCTGAAAACTCCCTTAAAATCAGAGAACATGAATTTGTAATAGGCCAAGGTAGATGTTTGTCTCTTTATTTCCTTATTCAATTTTTGCTTTATTCTAATGGCAACAATTCGACCTGTTTTTGCCACTTGCAGAAACTACTGGTCACTTTCATTTTTCCTTTTACATATGCTTTTTTTTTCTACAAGAACTTTAAAACCTAATTATCTGTTTTAATTTATTAAAAGAACATGATGACCTTTCCTATTGTCATCATGGTTGATCCATTCATGGGTTGATGGACACTTAGGTTACTAGCTTTTTTATATAATAGATTTATATAGATCAGGCATCCTCAAACTACGGCCCTCGGGCCACATGCAGCCTGCCAAGGACATTGATCTGGCCTGCCGGGTGTTTTTGCTGCCACTGTCTGTCCTACTTAGCCGCCAACTCGTCCTGGGGCCTGCAGTCCGGCCCTCCAACGATGTGAGGGACAGTGAACTGGCCTCCTGTTTAAAAAGTTTGAGGACCCCTGCTAGATCAACACTTATCTTTTAAAGATATTTGGCATGTTATCTAGGTGAGTGGTACTATAAGATCCTGGGAAGAAGGAGAAGAGAAAGGAAGGAATGGGAAAGGGAGGGGGAGAGAAAGAAGACAAAAGAAAAAAGGAAAACGAAGGGAAAGAAAGAAGTAGCAGCGTGGTCTAAGAAGTTTGATCATCCTCCTGGCACCTTCCCTCTTATATAGATGAATATTCATATGAGAGTTTAAACAACCAAGGAGTCTTTAAGTCAAGGAAACTCTTTAATTTTCTACTTCCCTGCATTAATTAAATACCTATAACCTGTAATAAAATATTGACCAAGAATTGTTTATGTGGTTCAAGAACAAGAGAAGAGCTTTTAGAGTTGGATAGACACGAGACAGGCCCATAGTAGGCTTTCATAAATAACTGTTGGTGCTGATTTTTATCAGCCTTTCAAGCCCTCTGTTCTAGGCCAGTCCTTGCACAGTAGGAGTTGAGGTCAAGAAGAGGATTAGGACACAGAGGTTCTACATTTGGTGGCCTGAGTATCATTCGTGAAATATCAAGGGCTGGCTCCCCTTATTTTAAGAGGCAGAGGCAAATGCACTAGCCAAAGCTGTGGGAGAGAAAGGTGGCTGAGTGCTCAGAGCAGCACTACACAAAATAATGAAGAAAGCAGAATTTGCCATTGATGGACTTTTTTTTTTCCTTGCTTCTTTTTTTAAAATTTCAAATTAATCTGAGGGTACAGATGTTTAGGTTACATTGTCTTCAATTTTAAGGTAAAATTCAAGTTGTAGTGGAGCCCTTCATCCAAGGGGCGTGCTGAATACCCTCAGATTGTACACATCAGGTGAGATCCTGCCAATGGCCCCTCACTTCCCCTCTTTTTTCCCCTCCCCCTTGTTAGACCATATTTGTGTTTTATCTATCATGTGGGCATGTAGTTACGTATACATTGGTTTCATCTTAATAATGAATACACTGAATACTTGCTTTTCCATTCTTGAGATACTTTACTAAGAAGAATGTGTTTCAGCTCCATCCAGCTAGCACAAAAGATGTAAAGTCTCCATCTTTCCTTATGGCTGAATAGTATTCGATAGCATACATATACTAGAGTTTGTTGATCCATTCATGGGTTGATGGACACTTAGGTTGCTTCCACGACTTGGCAATTCTGAATTAAGCTGCAATAAACATTCTGGTGCAAATGTCCTTGGGTGAAATGATTTTTGTTCTTCTGGGTAGACACCTGGTAATGGGATTGGAGGGTCAAATGGAAGGCTGACTTTTAATTCTTTAAGAATTCTCCATACTTCTTTCCAAAGGGTTGTATTAGTTTGCAGGAGTGTATAGTGTTCATTAATGGACTTTTATCATAACACCAAAAGCCCTTGGTCAAAAAGAAAAAAAAATAGGAGAAAAAGAAAGAAGAGGAAAAAAATCCTTTCACCTTTATAAACTCTTCTGTTCCATTTATACATTCTCTCCATGTTCCCCAGAGAATCCATGCACCTCTGTGCTTCCAATTCTTCAATTTCTTGCCAGACTTATGTAACAGCAACTGAATGTTTCCCATTGATGTGCAGAAGCAGCGTAGTAGGTCTCCCCGTAGGTCAGACGGCTTTTCTCCCTTATCTTGCCCCAGCACATCACTTTTCTCTACTTGTCAGAACCTGATTTAGGAAAATGTGTTTCTCTTCACCCACATTTTTAACAATGGAGAGGGAGTTTTTATCCCATCGGCCCCTCCTCCTTCAGTTGTATTTACTGTTGATAGGAAGACAGCCCAGGAGGAGTTCACCACTCCCTGTTCACTGGCACTTGCCTCTCAGCTCCTCACTTCACAGTCCTGCAAAGTCCTGTATCCCCTGCACCTCGCTTTCCTTTGCAGGCAAGATAGACGCTGCAGCTCAGCCCTCAGCAGCCAGTGACTACACAGGCCTTTGGCTGGGGAAATCCATCACTCTTATTTGGTTTCTACAACTTACTGGGACCTTGACAAGGAAAACTGTAAGGCCCTAGAAGCTTTACTGGAAATAAAACACAATTTCTCACCAGAGCTATTGCCATTTTATGAAGTGAAGTCTGAAAAACACCTTGTGAGCACATATCATTAAACTAATGTCTAGTATGTAAATAAATTATAGCTGGTAGGTTCTCAGAGAGCTATTAGCTTCTCTCCAATCCAATAAAAGCCATCTCATTCACGCACTAGGCACAAATGATGTTCCTTGGAAGTTTTCCAGGTAAAATAGTTTGGAATTATGGAAAAGCCCCTCGTGGCATTAATAATGCCCCCCATTAATTCCAGGAAATCCCCTATTTCCTCGGCATCTCTCAGTTGACTAATTTAAAAAAAAATTTCTTTTCTGATAATATATCTAATTTAAGTCAGATATCTAAATAGCAGCACATAAAAATGCTTATGATACAGTAAATGAAAGAAAATAAATATTATTCTATGCCGTGATTATTACTATTTAAAATTCTACACAGATGAGGAAAAGGATTAGGAAGGAGCATGGCAAGTCACCTGGGACACGGACAGTTCTCTATTAACATAGAGGAATTCTTAATGCATGTGGGAAAGAACAAGGATTTGTTAAGGTGTTGGAGTTATTGATAAAATTATTCAATTTTCTCTTGAATATTATATTTATAACATAAGTTTGTAAAAACCATTTGGTTAGATGAAATTGTTATTAAAACACTACATCTTCTTTGTAACTTCCCATTTTCCCTTTCCTGAAGTGTTTCTAGTTTTCTTGTGGCCCCTGTCCAGGGACAGAAAAGCAGATCCAATCATTCTAAATGTCAGGGTAGTTCAGCTAATGCAAGGCGGGATAGCAGATCTTATCACTGCATTCTCAAATTCAACAATGGCAATAGGACAGCCGAATAATAGGATTATATGATGTGATTTCAAAGAATCATGGTTCCCCAACTACCAGTAATTTAATAATGATGCATTGATTTTGATTTTTATAAATGCGCTCCACTATTTAAGGTTTGACCCCCAATGAATGGAAATGTCTGGAGAAATAATAATACTTCAAGGACTCTTGGTTATTTGTATGTGAGTGTAATTCGGCTTACCAGATACTTTCTAGACATTAGGCTTTGATCAGGGAGAGGAGAGAAAGCATAAGAGTTCTGAAAGTAAGTGGTTTGGGAGAGGACATGGTGAAGGGAGAAAGGCACAAAGAAAGGAGAGAAGAGAAGACGGCTACTTCTCCAGTTCTGCCCTGAGCTCACCCCGCTGTCCGCGTGAGTGTTGTGACTGAGTTGCACACAGCTGGGACTGCTCAAGTTGCTGCCACCATCTTTATTTTTTGAGAACATGGTTGGGGAATTAAGATCTGGCTGCTGCTCTGACTGAGGGCGTAGACAGTCATGTCCAAGCTGCCTGGTGATCTGCAGGATTCCTGAGCTAATGATGAGTCTACTTAGAGATTAGGACTTCACCTTTTCAGATGAGATTTAGTAGTCGTAATACACTGCTAGGGTCATGGCACTTTAACAGGTATTAAGAAAGTACTAGGAGAAAGAAAGATCAAATATCAGGGCTTTTAGTTTTCTCCTATAGCCTATGAATATATATAGATTCTATCCCTTCCCTCTTAATAACAGAAAAAATATCTTAGGCATTAGTTATGAATTTTTGACTGTGTCTTAACACCCAGTCTCCAGGCAATTCAAATTGTTTCCTTCTAGTATTGTACTTTCTTTTAAGCAAATGGGCACTTTGCTAGTGAAAAAAACAATCTATTGGCTTTATTTGTAAGAAATTCATGCTTACCTGATTAATTATGTAACTGGCCTTTGTTTGCAGTAATTGAGAATGAGACAGAAAGATAGCGCACCAAGGAGCTTGTAAGAGTTGTGTTCCTGGGGCGGCTCCTGTGGCTCAAAAGGGTAGGGCGCTGGTCCCATATGCTGGAGGTGGCAGGTTCAAACCCAGCCCCGGCCAAAAAAAAAAAAAAAAGAGTTGTGTTCCTCTGTTTAACCAGAGTGTGTCTGTGTATCTATGTGAGCACACATGTGGACCAGTAGGTGTGGGGATTAGGGTGAGAGAACAGACAATCGGAATGTGTAACAGCAGCACTTGAAAGTGCTTATCATGTGCCTGGCATTATTTTAAGGGCTTTTCTTATTAAATTCTTAGATTTATGCTGTGGGTAAAATATCACTATTATTCCCGTTTCTTAAGTTATTAAGCTGAATAGTTAAATCATATGAATATGATTTTTTTGATCACAGAAAAGGAGAGATAGAAATGAAGGCAATTAAAAGAGAACGAGAGACAACTCAGCATTTTCAGAGCTGTTTCTAAGCATGACGAAGAAAAGCTGACAGGTTTTCTGGGAGCAGTAGCCTTTCTCCAGCTCAATGTCAGAAACCTGGAGTTCACATGACTTTCGAGTTGCAAGTTGACTTCCTTATCTACTTTGTTTACATGCCACTGAAATAGTTCAATAGTTATTTTATTTCCTTTGTAGCAGATGGTATTTTTTATGATGTGACGTTAACGATATGTCAACTGAGAATGTTACCCATAATTATAATGCTACTTTTTGGTAGTAAACCATTATAATGGGTCTGAAATAAGTGAAATATTGCATTTCCAGGCAAAAGAGCATCTTGTGTTAATGTAGTGCTACATCAACAAATTATAGCCTGAGACTGGGTTCTAGATTCATAAATGTGGCATTGAGTGAATAAGTTTTGTTATTTATTGTGAGACAAGCGAGCATATGGATATAGCAGCTTGAAATAACAAAATCTATATATAATCAATGAAAATACAGCATTTGATTTCATGTCATGCATATCACACACATTCACCTATACACACTTTGTGTGTGTGCACACACAAGTGCATTAGCAAACATGTCTACCCACCAAAAAGACTGAGCAGTTATTTCTAGATGGTTAATTAATTTTTTTCTCTTTTTGATTGATTTTTAAAAAAACTATTCAAAGTATACAGGCTCCAATTTTGCAATAAGAAATCTTATAGAAGTCAATCAACCAATATTTATCACACAACTACTAAATAAATAGTATCATGTTGGAATTTTTGTAGAAGCTACAATAACATATGAGGTAGGGTCATTGCCCTCTAGATATTGCTTATATATTGTGGAGACAGGCATGAAAAATGAAGGCATTATGAGAGTGTCATAAGTACTTCTTTGTAAGAAGTAGGAGTCATCCCAGGAATTGGGTTGTTAGAGGAGATTTAAAAGGAGAAAAGAAATTAGAAGAACCTGAGAGATAGGTCCAGTCCCAGGAGGCACTCAAATAGGAGACAGGGAATTCCTGTTGGATATAATAACTTTTATTTAAAAAGGGAGATTTAAAAAGGACCTGTATTTATTTAAAGTTGAGAGATAGGATTAGTAGTAAAGAGAATCAGTAAAGACTGGTTGTAACTATAGCAGCCTTTGTTTATTATTATTTTATTTATTTTTTCACTTTTTAAATATTTTTGTTTACTATTTTTTATTGTTTGGGATTCATTGAGGGTACAAAGAATTAGGTTACACTGATTGCATTTGTTAGATAAAGTCCCACTTATAATTGTGTCCCACCCCTAAGAGATGTGGTATACACAGTGACCCCCACCCCCTCCCTTCTGTCCTTTGAATGTCAGATTAATATCTGCTCAGAGCAACTTCTTTAAATACCTCAAGCATGCACTCTTCAGGGGCACAGAAATCGGATAAGGAAATCCCATATCCTCAGAAGAGTTATTTCGGTGTCCATTCTCCCCACGACTTTGGATTTTCTCCCTTGTCCTAGACTTTGGATTTTCTCCCTTGTCCTACCCGTCTGCTTTGCTCGTTTGACAGTAGCATCTTCATTTGGAACTGTCTACTTTGTTTTCACCTGTAACTTCCTTAAGATACTGTTCCTTGAAACTACTTCTGGTACTACCACAGCTTAGTGACATTATGCTCCTCCTACACCTGGCCCAGAACTATAAGATGCTGTGTGCCAGCTAAAGCCTTATTTTGTCCTAGCATGTCCTTGTGAAAGGGAGATGAGAAAGTATATTTATTATTCTTTGCTATGTAACAAATTACCCCAAGGCTTAAGGTTAGGAATCTGGGCGTAGCTTAACTGGGGAGCTGTGGATGAGGTTTCTCTAGCTTCCAGTGGTGGCCGCTGTCTCTGGAGACCTGACCTGGACTGGAGGGTCTGCGTCCAGGGTTACGGAAGTGACTGCTGGCTCAAGGTTCCATTCTTTGCTATGTGAGCTTCTCCCCAGGGCTCTGACCTGTGGCTGCCCCTGGAGCAAATGCTCCAAGAACAACAAGAAAAGCACAAGAGAAAGCCACCAAGATGGAAACGACAGCATCTTCATGAATGAGTTTCAGATTTGACATCCCATCACTTCTGCCTTACTCTGTGGGTCACAGACACCAAGCCCCATAGAGAACCAGTGTGACCACCAGGAGGTGAGGGTTAGCAGGGACCATCACAGAGTCTGGCTACCTGTGGACAGTTAGGTATTTTGTCTGAGCCATATCATGTTGTACACAGCTCATTTAGAAAGACGAATTTGACAACTGTATGTAACATACTTCTGCATTTGACACGATAAAATGGAATCTTTAAAGAGCATTATCTGTATATCTTGTTGACTGACATTATTTACACTGAGGAGACACATTCCTCCTTGAAATACCAATTTTCAGAAGAGCAGCAGAGTGCTATGTGCAGAAATGCTGACTGTGAGGCCACATCTACCCTGGGATGTGTATGTAAGCCAAGAGCTGGAGGTACTTTATGGGAAAAGGAGGCTGGAGAAGGTCTGGTTCCCTTGCACAGCCCTTGTCAGCCTGGTACACTGGGAAGAGCACCCAGCCAGGAGGACAAAATCTACCCTGCTCTCGGACATGTAATCACTTCATAGGTAACTCAAGTGGACTGAGGTACACGAAGCATTTTCACTCTCTAACTACTTGGGATTGCCTGCCCTTTTCTGCTCATCAAATGCTTTGCAACAGAGGATTGGCCCCTATGGTTTAGGAGGCACATGATATGCCCTGGAGGGCTGCTGGGGCAATCAGGCTGCCCTAGTTAATGATTTTGGCTTCTGAGTTTGATTATGGAAGTGAAAAATGAGAATGGAAGAAATAAGAAGTTGAAGACCAGAAATATTCAAATAGTCACTCTACGATTTCAAAAATTTAAAGAGAAAAAGAATGCCAGAAGAATGAGCAGCCAACAATAATGAAAATAAAATAAAATAAAATGAAGTACAGTTGAAGAAAACCAATTTGATTATAAGCAACGAGCTATTTCTAATAAATTTTTGTGAGCTTAGTGTCTATTTTCATAAATAATATTTCTTTTAAAATATAATTTCTAAGAGAAATAATGGTTTCAACATAATCTTTACCACATATATGTAACAGATTTTTGTGACTAGGTTGGATTCAGCATTGCTAGGGGTTAGTTTATTCTTTAACAGTTGCAAAAATAAGACTCATGGTCTTGTGCCATACCTCGTTTGGAAGGCCAGTATCTTTTCTATGATTTTTGGAAATTTTCAGGGATTTCTGCAGCCCATTAGAGTTCCCAGTTCCCACCTCAGTCTGACCAGCATGTCCCTCCGCTTCTGTTGACCTCTCTGTCCGAGATCATCATGAACATGGACCACAAGTCCTTTTTCTGTGGTTTTCCCAAAGCACACAGAAGGCACAGAGTGCAGGTGAAGTTTTCTGGACATGACTCGGAAGGGGTGAGAGGACAGATGCTACCAGGGAGGTTACACACCATCACATAGCCCAGAGAAGCTTAAAATGCAAATTTTCCTTAAATGAATTTACAACCAAGAGATCCTCTGATTGCAGCCTCGTATGTATGGCAGGGCCTGTTCCTTCCCAGATTCTGTTGCCATTGTCCCTGTTCCTGCCTTACCTGCAGTTACTATTCTCCTGTTCTCCCTGACTCTTCCACTATCCCTCCCCATGCTCAGCCCCCTTTTCTTCTGTGTTCTCCATCAAGACAATCTATGAAAGCTTCTTTTATATCCAAAGCAGCCACCCAGGTGTTTTCCTAAACAAAAGGCCATTTCTTCTCACATGAACTAAATGGTTCCCTAGCACGTTAAAATCTACTGCAAGGCCTTCTTATAGAGCAATTGTTCTTCATTCTGCACTGTAATGGCAAAGTATAAAATTACAAGAAAGAATTAAGACTTACATTTGACTAAAGCTCCATTATTTCTGACACTGGTACTTAAAAACTGTTATTTTTTCATCAATAATAATGCATTGAAATTTCTCAGACCCATTGGAAGGACAGCACTTTGAACATTTTACCTGGTTTGTTTGACAGGATAAGCCTTCGGAACAGTTGATGACTCAAGCAATCGCAAGTACCTGGCAACTTATCCCTATTTCGAATAATCATGCATTATTACTTTAAATCCAGTGTGTCTAGTCACACAAAAGCAGGTAATTGACAGTGAAATGCCACAGCGCAGCTTTTTATTATTTGTTACAGTAAGTCTTTGAAATGTGCAGTCCCTTGCTAATGTACAGCACTTATTCATCTTCAAAACTTCAAAATCCTTGACCCATGTGAATTCATTCATTTCCATAGGCACCTCGGTGAGGCAGATGAGAACTATTATCCTCTTTCCAGGTGGGAGTGTGGATGGAGATGAACTGCCTGACATCATACGAAGAGAGAATTAGGGCAAAGATAAGACCAAGACTTTCTGCTGTCTTCTAACCTTGGTTATTTTATCTACGCAGTTTTTCTTTTTGAAATAAAAGAGCAATTTAGTCTGGAGATTAGAGTTTTTTGCAGAGGTAGTGATGTTGGTGTCCTTTGATGCTTCTTCCATGGATCTTTTCTGCGATACTGGTTATCCCTAACTTCTTTGCCTGTTTTAATACTATGGAAGAGGGAGGCCGTTATAGATCATCACATCAAGATGACCTGTGAGGATAAACAGTGTATGAAAGCAAAAGCCAAGTTCACTTAGATTTAAAGCCTCTAAAAGCATCTCGGGATACTCTCCAAGCATTGGGAGCTCATCAGGTGAGCAGATCCAAGCCAGGTGATCCTTGACGCCCAGCCTTTCTTAGCTGTGTTCCTGTAGAATTTATTTTGTGTGACCTGAAACTCATCATTGGAATTTCAGTCATTTTCCAAGTATCAAAATTTAATTTTCTCTGTGTAAGTGATTTGAGTGAGAAAAACTTACAATCTTTTTATTCACATAGCTAATAATTGATGATTGTTGTCAAAAGTGAACCTTCACTAAATAGGTGTTGAACTTGGTTTGTGACACAAAGGCGTGATGAATAATGCTTAACGTTGACAAAGAGACTCTTGTATGATGGTCTAACTATAAGGCTCTGGGCTCTCAGTGTGCTCATGCATCTGGAAAAAATAGCATTTCCATCCAGTCCTAAAGATTACATCCTTCTAAAAAACGCAAAAGAGCTTTCAAACCTATACACAGTTTTCCCTTTAGCCCATCTTTTGACATCCCCATGCAGAGGACTTTCTAGTTCATTCCCAAGTTCCATAAAATATTAGCAACGAGATCAACTGGTCAAGCTACATCTACCAGTTGGAATATTTATTGAACTATTGTTTAATGTTCAAACTACAGAAATAAAAGCCACAGTTCTGTCCTAAATGCCTATTACTCCTCTAAGTTACTATCTATTCAGAGACATGATATATAAGAATGTAATCAGAGACCCTTCCACCTTTTCCCCTAAGCCTAGCATCCATGATGATCAATGTCCTAATATTCTTTTTTTGAGACAGAATCTCATTCTGTCACCCTGGATAGAATGCCAGGGGATCACAGCTCACAACAACCTCAAACCCTTATGCTCAAGAGATCCTCTTGCCTCAGCCTCCCATGTACCTGGGACTCCAGACACCTGCCACAATGCCTGGCTGTTTGCAGAGATGAAGTCTTTCTCTTGATCAGGTTGGTCTCGAACACCTAAGCTCAGGCAATCCACCCTCCTTAGCCTCCCAGAGTGTTAGGATTACATGTATGGGCCACCCCATCCCTATATTCTTAAAGGGTGACTCTATCTTTGAACATCTATCAGAGACAAAATTTACATCTACTTACCCATTCATGTGTTTGAGGTTAAAACCACTTGGAAGAGATTTAATGACCTTTAATGACAATGTGTTTAATCTGAAAATTTGCTTCTAGATATCGTGGTTATATGCTACTAATATGCTTGCATACATTTGTGATGTCCTGAAAATATGAATTCAATATGGTAAAAATAGAAGTATCAATTATCACAGTGTTCTAACTATACTACACATGGTACGTGGGCAAATGACTAGCACAGATACTTGTAAAAGTCAAGTTTGTGATAGCAATAACTTCTTATTCATTTCTAAAAATCCCTGGGGATCCGGTAGCTGTAATGTGATGCTAAGTAAGGTAATTCTGTTCTGTCCTTTCCTCGAAATGACTGCTATTATAGACCCATTAGCACTATAGGTATTTATATTCTGATTTTTGAAGAAGGCTCAGAAGATGTGTGTGGAGAGTGCATGAATAAAATTCAGTAGAATTCATCTAAGCAGCATCTTCTAGCATGTTAGAGAATATCGGTTGCAATGGGATAGATACAATTATTCAGTGAAGTGGAAATGTTTGCTTGGTTAATAGTGTTTCTTTAAAGCAGGGTCATATTTAATGTGGAATTTTTCTAGGGAACCCACCTAAGAAACAGAAGGAAAATCCTAATGTTATTAATTAGTGGGAAGAGAAGATACAAGCTTTAACATTGTCAGAAATTATTCCATTGCAGAATAACATTTCTCAACTTTTCTTTTTCCCTGTTGAGACCTTAATTATATCCTAGATATATCAGTAAACGAGGATTAAGAAGATGGGTTCAGACAGCCAGACTCAGTGATAACTTTGTTATGATCTCTACTGAAGCACTGAAAAATGGAAATATTGGTGTTTATTGGGTCATGCCAATAACAATGCCAGGAATCTGTTTATAATTCCTAGGTTGAAGTTGTATCTGAGAGAGGAGAGCACAGATGTATTTGCAAAGATGGCAATGGTAACCAAATGCTTTTTGGTAACCAAATTCTCACGCTTTTCTTTCAAAGTTTTTCTCTAAAACTAAAGGAATACTTTTTGTTTTTGGTGAATAGTTTTAGTTGATTTTAATATTACTTATAATTTATACTTTATAAAGATATTTTCTTAATAAGTCCGCAGGGCATGGTGAGTGATACTTTTAATCCAAGAACTTTGGGAGGCAAAGGCAAGAGTATTGCTTGAGGCCAGGAGTTTGAGACCAGCCTGGGCAACATAGCAAGACCCTGTCTCTAAACAAACAAACAAAAATATTAGCAGAGCATGGAAGAGTGTGCCTGTATAGTCTTAGCTACTTAAGAGGCTGAGGTGGGAATCACTTGATTTCAGAATTCAGATCTATGACTGAGCCACTGTCCTTCAGCCTAGATGACAGAGCCACTGCACTCTAATCTACTTCCCATTTGATTTATGATTTTTGTTTCATAAATCAAAATGGGAAGTGAATTTAACAATGAATTTAGCACTAGGGACTTGTATCTGACAATATTTCTGCTATTGTTTCAAAATACAGTAGGGCATCTCTATAATTTGACGCCATCCTTTAGTTAAGAATGTCACAGAGGTTTTGGAGATCTTACGATTGTGACATTTTAGATTTTTTTAAATGGTTGTGTGTTGCTGTAAGAGTCTCACAGAAAAGTGATGTCGCTGAGAATACGCACGCTTATTGAAATTGTGTCTTAAATAAAAGTGACCATCTGCTCACTCAGGCAAAATGGCAAGCTTCTTTATTTGCAGTTGGTTTATTTAGGGAAATTTGTACATGAGCAATGACCTCATTGATCCAATTAAACATCATGTGACATCTGATAATCCACTCAACATACACTTTTTGACATAACCCTATCAACATAACCCAATCTTAAAGGAGAACTTGTTAGCCATTACTTCTTTGTTCTTATTTGACGAAGCCTGAGGCTAGGGAGGAACAAGGTAGATTGAATATCTGCCCTTGCTGGCCTTGCCATTTGGAGGCTATTACTTCGGATCTTTAAGCAAAGCATAGAGAAACTTCTTGGGCATACAGGAATTTGTGTGCAAACCTCTGCTTCCATGTAGGCCTTAATTCAGGCAGTTTTTGCTGGAGCCTTTTATAAGGAATTCTCAGGCTGGACTTCTCAAAAGCCTTTCATTAGCCCAAGTTTCATCTATGCCATTAGATAACTGTATGCATTGGGTAAATTCCTCTTCTCTTGAGGTCCCTGAGCACATTTCCATTCCCAGACCTGTCAGCAAGCGACCTTCATCACTTACCACAGATCAGAAAAGGTTACTCCATTCCCAGACCTGTCAGCAAGTGACCTTTGTCACTTACCACAGATCAGGAAAGGTTACTGATGGGTACCTGGCCAGTTTTCCTAAGGGCTTTTTCATTGGCCTTATAAAGTCAACCTTAATTCCTTAACAGTCTGTGGAAATGCTATTCCAGCCAAAGTTCTGGTCATGTTAGACTCACAACCAACCTGGCAACATGAAATTCTGCCTCAGTTTCTTACAAGAATGCTTGCACAAAGTCTTTTTTTTTTTTTTTGAGACAGAGCCTCAAGCTGTCCCCCTGGGTAGGGTGCTGTGGCATTACAGCTCACAGCAACCTCCAACTCCTGGGCTCAAGCGAGTCTCCTGCCTCCGCCTCCCAAGTAGCTGGGACCACAGGCGCCCGCCACAACGCCCGGCCATTTTTTGGTTGCAGCCGTCATTGTTGTTTGGCGGGTCCGGGCTGGGGATTCGAACCCACCACCTTAGGTGTACATGGCTGGCGCCTTAGCCGGTTGAGCTATAGGCGCCGAGCCCACAAAGTCTTTTCACTGCTCTCTCTCAAATGGCTTTTTTGGCCAGAGACATATAGGCATTTTGCCTATAGTTATGGAGAAGAGATAATGATGATGTAATTAGATGGGGTATTCAATTGGAAGGAATTTTATAATATAGTTTTACCATCATTTCTTAGCATGAGTTGATGCAGGCCATGAGTGCACTTTAGCAATGTGATGGCAAATGAAAGAGTGAAAATAAAAAACTCAGAAAAATCCAGGAGCCATTTCTGTGCATTTTTATCATTTGCTAAAAGGTCCCATTTGTGTGGTCCTGACGTTATTCACAGGATTGGGCTTCTTAAAGAGAGTGGCCAGCGTCTACAACCCCACACTGTGGAGATATCCTACACAGCCTAGGGTAGAAGAAATTTTGCTCGTTTTTTTTCTAGTAAGCTGTGGGATGGAGAGGGGCTGCTGTGGTGACTCTTGAACTGGCTGAGCTTCAGTACAGAGTTATCGCCTAATCAAAATGTTTCATTTGAATTCTACAGTTCTAAGAAAACTATTCAGTATTCCAAATTTCTCTCTTCAAGAGACAGAATGGTCTATGGAGCATGTATTTGGTTGCTCTAAGCGTAAAACCACAGGCAATCCATGCAACTAGTGGGGATTATAAGGAAAGTCTGTTATGACATGGAATTTTAGAAGTATGACATTTCCAATGTTAATTAATTCATCAGCTTAGTGGCAATATCAAAGACCCAGGCTTGTTCCATCGTTATGTTCTGTCCTTTTCAGCATGTCATCTTCCTCTATTGCGGTCAGGCTTTTGTACCAACTCAAGTCTTATATCCCACACAATAAGGTCCACAGGTCAAAAGAGAAGATTGTGCATCCTTTTTTCTTCTTTTAGTGAGGGAAATTTTCTCAGAAACTTCTTAGCATTTACACTCCTATCTCATTTGAAAGAATTTACTTTTTCCCTAGTCTTGAGCCAGTGTAAGTAAAAAGGAATTGTTATAATTGGCTTAGGCTCGTCAAAGGGCCCAGAACCTACTGAAGCTTGTCTGATAAAGAAAATGAGGTTTCTTCTGGCAGAAAGAAGGGGTGAAATGAATATTGTGTAGGCTGACAAAGGTGGAAGGCCATAAATTCAGTTTCCATTGTTCTCAGCCTAACAAAGAGGAATAGAAAAATAGAGTGCAGGACTTTTTCAGCCTTGGTGCTACTGACATTTTGGGTGCAGTAATTCTGTACTGTGAGACTGTCTGTGCATTGTGTGGTGTCTAGCCCCCTGGCCTTTACCTAATCTGTGCCAGTAGCATTACATACCAATTTGTGCAGCCAACTTGCATCCTCCAGGAGATATTCTGGTGGGGGATTACCTGAATATAGCTGTATTGTTGTAATAGACATGGGAGGGGAAAACTGCACGATAGCCTTAGGCTTGACTGTGGGTCTGTGACTCTGACCATAAATAAGCTGAACTAGGTTTTGCATGGAAGACTTGAGGCAAAGTCTGTCTCATGAAGGCCTCTGCCTAGTGTTTGGGGCTGCTGCTCACAGACTTGCAGCTCTCTTGATTCTATTAGGTGACCTACAAGCCCTCCCAAGTGTGTAAAAATCTTCCAGACAGCAGGCCAAGTCAAGAAAAGTTCTGGCACAAGGTTCAGTGGGGTAAAAGGCAGAGGCTGAAATCATCATTTTGGTGGGAAGAATGCACTCTAGGTGGGAATGTGAAGTGAGTTGTTATAATGTAATTGCACTGGGGGGATCTGGCTGTTTAACTTGTCAGTAGGTGTCCTAACACTTGACTTCTAAATGGTTTAAATGCTGTAGGAGGGGGGCTACCTTCCCTAAAGAATTTTAAAATAAACTTTCAAAATTAGGGTACCACCTGGGGCCCTTGGTTTGAGATACACCTAAGTACAACTGATAGAGTTTAAAAGTTCAAATTTTTTGAGCTGGAGGGTGAAAATACCATAGTAGATTATCTGTATAGCTAAAATAAGCCTATCGCTTACAGAGGGTATTACTTCAAACTGCAGGATTCTGACTACTTGAGTTCTCCTCTCTCCTTTTTTTTAAAATATCAGATTGATATGAGGGTGTAAACGTATAGGTTATTTGCTAACCTTTAGGTATTTACATTGTTTCCATTTGTAAGGTAAAGCTCAAGTTAGTTGAGCCCGTCTCCCGGGGGTGCTGAACACCCTCGCACTGCGCTCATTAGGTGAGATCCCTCCTATCGCCTTCCTCCTCCCCTCCCCTCCCCTCCCGTGCGTGCTAGACCACACTTGTGTTTTTCTTTCCCGAGGCTGTCTCCCTGCTTTATGACATTTATTTCTCATTTCAATAGAAGAAAGCAATTTAAACTGTGGAAAATTGGAAAGGGAGACATTCTGGGGATAGAACACAGTAAAGATGTCCCAGGAGGGAGAAAAAAGGAGCCAAGGAAGTAAGCCATACAAAACGAATAGTGAGAAGGAGGGAGAGAAGCTGAAACACGCAGAGGGAAGGACTGATGGTCCTATCCAGGGAATAATTTATGGCGTGAAACTCACATATTTCAAAAATGTTGGTGTTTCTAGTTTACAAAGAATAACACAGTACGTATTTTGTGCATCAGCTGTGGGTTGCTCTGTGATTCCGTTTGAACGTTCAGTTCCGTGAGGCATAATGGAGAGAGTAGGAGTGTGAAGCCCATCGTGGCTGCTTAATAGCTGTGTGGCAGCGGGAAATTACATAACAACTCCGTGCCCCAAGTTCTTCTGAGAAAGGAGGCGGCTGTTACTAGAACCCAGCCCACGGGGCTGTTGTGGGCTTTCTCTGAGTTAGTTCAGGATGAATTACCTGCAACACAGGGTGGAGAAAATGTATAGACACCGTGGTTGCTGTTTTGCTGTTTTAAAAATACTTTTATGATTCCTCTATCCAGTAGATCTTGGTACTCATCTGAATTTAACCACAGCTAAAGGTGCCCATGTTCTCCAGTAATCAAAGACATGCTCAGGGCTTCATGTCCTAACTGAAAACAGTAG
>NW_003852498.1:1284396-1290045 GCF_000181295.1 Otolemur garnettii
ATCTCTTTACAAAGATTTATAATTTACTTAACCAAGCTCTTGCATATTTTTGCAGAAAAAAAAAGTATTCCTGGTTATTTTATATGGTGTCATTATGCTGTGAAGAATCTTTTTAAAGCTACATTTTCTAAATGTTTGTAGCTATTGTATAAAGATGCAATTGAGTTTTGTATAACCAAACTTTTATCCAACAACTTTCTTAAAATTTGTGATTAATTCTCATTATTAATCGATATAATCTTTTTCATTTTTTGGGGTGAAAAATTATGTCTTATGAGGTTAATGTCTGGATTTTTTAAATTCCTTTTCGATAGTCCTAATGATCCTTTCTTTTTCTTTTTTCTTCATTATTGCTGTTAAGGTAACCTCCAGTACAATGCTGGGCAGCGGTAACGTAGTGACTTCTTTATTCATGAATTAAGGGATTTTTTTTAATGTTTCAGCATAATGTTTAGTATAGTGTTTGCTATATGATGTTTGATTTTATATTTTTATCAAATTAAGGAACTTTTTGCTAGTTAAGTCTCCTTACATGATTGATGAATTTTATTAAATGCTTTTCTGCATATATTGAGATGATGTCGTTTTTCTCCTTTAATTTAGTAATGTGGTAAATTACATTACAGCTGTTTTTCTAATGTCCCAAATTCTCATTCATCCAATAAACTTAACTTAGTTGTGAAATGATATATATGTTACATATACATTGAAGAATTCGTTTTGCTTTTATGTCTGCAATATTGGTTTATATTTTTTCTTACATTGTCTATCCTCCAATTTTTAAAATTAGTGTTAAGTTACCCTCTCCAAGGAAGTGGGACATTTCCCTTCTCTTTCTAGTCCCAAGGATAATTCATGTAAAATTGAGATTATCTCTTCCTTGAGTGTGTGGTAGAATGCATTTGTAAAATTCATTTGGGCCATAAAGTTTTCTTTATGGAAATCTTATCAATATTAATTAAATATCTTCAAAGTTTATAATGTTTCTATTATTTTTGACTACTTTTTAAAAAATCAGATTTTTCTAGACATCTGTCCATATCACACCAGTCTTCAAATAAATTGACTTAACATGTTTTATAAAAGTCTGCCACATTTGCAATTATATCCTCAATTTATTCATTACATTTTGGAGTTTTTTTAGTAAACTTAATATTGTCCCCCAACATAACTTTTGATCTATTTGATTTTATAATTCATTTTATTTTATGTATTTTATATTTGTTTTCTATTTTGTTAACTCCCCCTTTACACCTCTATGTATAAATGTCATAACTTTATACTTACAGCTGATGTAACTGAGAATCTTAGTTCCTTGTATTCAGGCCATTCACATTTCATTATGATCTCTGATATGTTTGAACTTCTTTCTATCATTTTCATTTTAAGCTTTCCATTTGTCTTACCTAATCTATTTTTTCTCCACTTTTTTCTTGCAAAGATTATTTTGCATGAGCTGATATTTCCCTGTTATCACCACACTTCTTTTTCTTATGGTGGTTTGGAAGTTATACAATATCTTAAATATTTTATGGATTACCCTGGGAATTGTAATGCTGTTATGTAACTTTCTAAAATCTTAATTTAATCAGTATATTCATCCTTTTTTCTGCAGAATGCTTTAGCTACAAACAGCTCAGCCAGACTTAAGCTAGGGTTTCATGAAAAGTCACCCTTGTCTTTTTTAATACTTACATGTTTCCCATTATTATTGTTGTTGTATGCTACTGTAGATTTAACCATATTTTCTCCCCAGTACATGAAGACATTTTTGCATATTTTCTGGCTTTCATGTGGTTAAGAAATCATCTGTGATTCACAATGGGATTTGTTAAGGTAATCTATCTTTTCTTTTAGGCTGCTTATAATACCATTTCTTTGTTATTTGTGCTTTGCAATGATACTGTGTTATCGCTACATGAAGATTTTCAAAAATTTATCTGCCTTGCTAGGGATGTGGTGTCCCTTTCTAAATTTAAACGCTTATTCCTTAATCAATTCCATTACTCAATATTCTTCGTTCTTATTTTCCAGAACTCCAGGCTGAGATTTGTTAAATCATTTTATATACTTTTCCTTATCACTTAGTCTCCCTTTCATAATTATTATTGTTTTGAATTCTGAGTTATTTCTTCAAATCCAGTTATTACATATTATTTTTCAGATATGTTCAATATTTTTCAGACATGTTTAAGATTTTATTGAAGTAACACACCTGTTCAAGAAATGTGCCAATTACACATATTCATTTCAATAAATTATCCCATCCAGTGAATTTTTTAATAGGCTTTATTTTTAGAGCAGTTGAAGTTCACAGTAAAATTAAGCAGCAGGCACAGTGATTCCCATGTATCCCCTGTCCCCAAGCGTGCACAGCCTCTGTCATCATCCACAACCCCCACCAGAGTGCTACCTTTGTTTTGTTAGAAGAATCTATGCCGAATACATCATTACCACTGAAAGTTCCTAGTCTATGTTAAGTTTCACTCTGGGTTTTGTTGATTCTGTGATTTTTGACAAATGTATAATGACATTTATCCACCATTACAGTATCATAAAGAATAGTTCCAGTCTTAAAAATCCTTTGTGCCTCTGGTGGGGGACACTGATGATGGATGGCGGAGGTGGTGTATACTTGGGGGTGGGGATACATGGGAAATCTCTGGACCTTTCACTCAGTTTTGCTGCTAGTCTAAGACTTCTCTAAAATTACAATTTATAAAAAAAAAGAAATCTTCTGCACCCTGCCACCTCGTTCATTCTCGTTGCTATCTAGCAACCAATGATCTTTTTTATTGGTCTCCATAGTTTTCACCTTTTTCAGAATGTCTTATGTAGTGACTCTAACAGTAAGGAGCCTGTTCAGATTGGCCTCTCTCACTTAGGACTATGCATTTAAGCCTCCTCCGTGTCTTTTCATGGCTGAATACCTCATTTTTAATGATCACTGAATAATGTTTCACAGTCCAGATATACCACAGTTCACTTATCTATTCACGCTACTGATGGACATCTTGGTAGTTTCCAAGTTTTGACAAGAATGAATACAACTGCCATGAACACTTGTGTGCAGATTTTTTTTTTTTTATTAAATCATAGCTGTGTACATTTATGCAGTCATGGGCTACAGTATGCTGGTTTTACATACAATTTGATAGGCTTTCATCAAACGGGTCAACATAGCCTTCATGGCATTTTCTTAGTTATTGTGTTAAGACATTTATATTGTGTGTAGATTTTTGGGTGTACATAAATTTTCAACTTATTTGGGTAAAACCAATGAGAAATTGTCAGGTATATGGTAAGAGTATGTTTCATCTTATAAGAGAAAATTGGTTATTTCCTTTCCTCCAGGTGGTTTCTGATAAATCTTAATAGTTGAGACTCTGGTAAAATAGTTTCTCCTAAGGGCAGGGCTTATTATGAAGAATACAATTTTCTGATGTATTTCAAAATCATTGCTTTTCCTAACAAAAGCACAAGGGGACTTTCTCCGCTATTCACTGTGACAACCTGGTTGAGCTCCTGGGGTTCTGAGGAGTCTTTGTTTCTTAGATTTGTCTACATGAAGCCTCTAGCAGTTCATCACAGTTCAGCTTTGCCTGCTCTGGCACTTGTCCCTGAGGCAGTCTCTGCTGGAAGGTGGGTAGGGGTGGTGGGAGTGGTGGTATAGTCCTTCTGAAAGTTGTATCTACCCATCTGTCTCTCCAACTGGGGCAGTGGCTTGTCCTGCAACATGACTCCTCTTATGCATCTAAGAATTGATTTTTCATGTTTTTTAAGCTTTATTCTAGTTGTTAGAATGAGTGACAACTTCTAAGCTTCTATGATAGACTGTGGAACCTGGAAGCTTGCCGTTCTCTCCATTCAGTGAATTTTACATTTCATATATATATATATATATAATATATTTTTAATTTCTAGAATTAATATTTGTTCATTTACCAAATTTTTCTGCTCAGCTCCCATTATAGTTTTTAATTGCCTCTATTATTAGGTTAGACATCACAAGTATACTAATTTTGCTTTCTAAATTTGATGATTCTGAAAATCTGAAAGGTTTCTGGGTCTAATCCTATTTTACCATCCATGTTTGCTCATGCATTTTTTACATCTTGTCCCTTTTTAAAGAATACTCTTTGTTAAACTATATTTTTTTGGAACTTTGTTTGTGAGGATTTTAGAAGCCTCAGTTGAGTGTATTTTCCTGCAGAAATGATTTGCTGACTTCTGCCAGCCACTTGGAATTCCTTCCACATCTGGGCTACTTTAATTTTTTTTTTTTTGTATGCTCTTTGGATCATGCTCATACTGTAATTTCAGACCTACAATTGTACCTAATGGTTGACTGAAACTCATAAATTGTCAAGAATTCTTAAATGACTCCATCCCTTCACCTCACATACCCAGAGCTGAAGTTACTAAAGACAATTTTCCTGGCTATGTTCTCTTCTGAGGCCTTTTTTTTTTCCTTCTAGTTTATCATTTCACAAAGGATGGAGGACAATAGGGCTCTTAGATTTGTGGGTAGGTCTCCAGTACAATGACATTCCAGGTATCTTTTCTTTCATCTCTCACGAGGCTTTTGTAAATCACAGTCCCATATTGTGGGCTTTTTTCTCTCATAGGGCTCCTCCATTTTTTGGCTTTTGAGAAGGAATTATCTTTATTTTCTGTTAGATACGTGTATATAGTTTAGATTTACTGTACAAAAGTTTTAAAAAGTGTATTGTATACCACTTTTAGATCTATTACAGCTAGCTTATTTTTCAGATTCATAATGACATCTAACATGAAAGGAAAACTCCTTGGCGATTTCGTTTTGAGCTTGTGTATTTCCTTTTTACATATTGAAAAGATATCATTTATAAAGTAGATATTGAAACTGAGTAACTTCTGAATTTAATTGATTCAGGTCTACAATCTACAATCTATATCACCTTCTTCCCAGCCTGGAGTTAGCACTGGATGGAACCTCAACTGAAACTTGGGAGGGATGGCGTGGGGAACAGTGTGATTTTGAATTTGGAGGTGAAGTGGACCTGATTTTTGCTTTGTTTTGTTTTATGTTTGCTTGTGTGGCTTCTTGGGATTTGAATTCCCTGTCCTTGCTGGGAACTTCTTCCATCTCAAGGTCTTGCTGGGAGGGATTTATCTGCAGGGGTAGTGCAGTGCCTAGTGCTGGGCTGGCTGGAGCTTCTGGTGACCAGCAGGGGGACACAAGGTCCTCCTTGGACCCGAGGTAGGAAGTTGTCCATTGTCCCGCAGGATTTTGGCCCGCTCTGAGTTTGCCCAGTGTGCTCCAAGCCTGGTTCTCTAGCCATGCAAATAGTTTGGGAAGGCCATCTTGCCAATAAATTCTTCTTTTCCTTAAATTACCCAATCAGTTTCTGTCTCTTAACTAAGGACATTCACTGCTAAAAGATAGCCCTCAAAATTTCTTCAGTTTCTGTACTGACAAAATACCAAGATTTTATTTTACCTCGATGTAGAGCAAATAAAACTTCAACTTTTACGTTGTGTAGCTGATTTCACATATGTTATATCTCCCTTATCTGACCACTTATTCTGTCATAATTCTGATATTCTCCAGACACAGGGATGGCATATAATGTATGATATATAATAATTTATGATGTATAATTATAA
>NW_003852498.1:1290687-1295538 GCF_000181295.1 Otolemur garnettii
GGTAAATTCTTTGGCAATTTATAACAAATGGAGAATATATTTGGGGTCAAAAGACCTTTGTTTTAGATCCAGCCCTCTTTAACCATCTCTAAAACCACAGGGATATTCCTACCCTCTCTTAAATTCAGTTTCTTTCTCTGTATGTTTCCCACTCATGCAACTGTTTTAAACTAAGTAATGTGTATCAGAACTTTATGACTTAGAATTCAGTGCACCATAGTTTCTGTTATTATACAAATAAGAATTGCCCTATATTGCAGAATAAAATAAAAGTTGAAAAAGAATTAGGCTTTTGTTTGGTTAGAAGATTGTTCCAATCAGAATGAAAAAGCAAGCCCAGGGAGCAGTTTATCACCAATTTTGCATTTTCTCTATTTTTCATCTTTATGTAGTTTTAATGGAATCTGAATATTGGATTTACTGGGGACAAGGTCAACCATAAGAACTCTCTAAGGCTAATTAAGTTTATAACCACTGCCTTCAATCTTTATTCTTTTTGGCTTGTCTATCTTGAAATATCAGTGCTTTTAGGTGCACTTTTGACCCTCAGAATTTTCCACTCCGGCACTTTAACTGAAATAACATCTTCTCCTTTCTCCTTAGGTGAACCAAAAATTAACCAACTAGTCTGTTGAATGTCCAGACTCAACTTAGAGATATAGGAGGAATAGCATTAGGTGTAGAAGGTTAAATCCTGAGGATGTGGTTAGTGTTGTAAAAATGATTGAGGTTTATGAGGAATGTGTGGAGAACCAGTATTTCTAAAAGTATGATTATTTTGGAAGATAATTTAATATTCTTAATATTTAATATTAAACTTCCTAGTTTGGGAGTTAGAAAATATTTTATCAGTAGAAATTACAAGAGAATATGTCGAGACCACAAAATCATGAGAAAATGCTTTGCTACGCCTGTTTCAGGGTAGCTTACCTGCAGGGTATTACTGTTGCTGAACGATTTTGCTTCAGCCTAGAACGATTCACTTGTTATACTGGAGGGAAGAAGAGAAAAGCTAAAAAAATTGAGAGCAGATAGAGTGAAATAGAAAAATGGCAACTTCTACAAGTGTTTTTCAACCTTTTTTATTTCACAGAGCACTTGAACCTATAATTAAACTTCATGGCAGGCCAGGCGTGGGAGAGCACACCTGTAATCCTAGCACTTTGGGAGGCCGAGGCAGGTGGATTGCTTGAGCTCACGAGTTCAAGACCAATCTGAGCAAGAGTGAGACCCTGCTTCTACTAAAAATAGAAAAATTAGCCGAATATTGTGGTGAGCACCTGTAGTCTCAGCTACTTGGGAGGCCGAAGCAAGAGGATTTCTTGAGCCCAAGAGTTTGAGGGTACTGTGAGCTATAATGATGCCACAGTACTCTACCCAACAGAGTGAGACTTTGTCTCAAAAAATAAATAAATAAACCTCCACAGCCCACTTACAGTATGTTGACAAAATAAGAGCAAACAAAAGAATATACTTACTATCCTTTGACTGTCTTTCAAATATAATTTAGTTAGTGATCTTTAAAAGTTTCTGCAGCACACCTAAGATCTCTCGTGGCACACCAGCACTCTGTGACACACGGGTCGAAAATCAAAGTTCTACCTGATGCCTTTGATCTTTCTTTCTTTCATTTTTTATTATTTTTTTATTTTTTTGAGACAGAATCTCATTTTGTTGCCCTTGGTAGAGTACTGTGGCATCATAGCTCACAGTAACCTCCAACTCTTGGGCTCAGGCGATCCTCCTGCCTCAGTTTTTCATTTTCATAGAGACGGGGTCTCACTCTTGCTCAGGCTGAACTCATGAGCTTAAGCTATCTACCCGCCTCAGCTTCCCAGGATTACATGCATGAGCCCCCTGCCCAGCCCCTTTGATCTTTCCCTGATAAGTGAATCAGGTCATTGAATTCACAAAACTCTCGAGGTGAACTTTTGGTGGGTTAAGGTAGGACATAAGGCCTAGACTTAGACTAATGTGGGCAGTCAGGTGTACTATGTTCAAGAAAAAGTGAGTCAGAACCATGAAGAAGTTAGTATCTGCAAACTCACTAATAATATCAAAGGCCAACTTCTTGTCGTTTCTAAGAAGACCAACCAATTAAATGCCAAGATAAGTGTAACCAGCCATAGGGAGCCAGGGGACACCTGGGTAGCTTCTAAATGACCAATAGTAAAACTTATTTCTGCTTACACTTTGCAAGATCCCATTTCTTCTCTTGAGGATAAGAAAATGGAGACCTGTATCTAAGCAACATACTTAGGGTTTAAATCCTAGGGCTGCACTTCTGGTCTAGTAATACAATAAGGAAACCAGAAGCCATCTGTGCACTTCTCCCAGTAAGTGGGGAGAGTCTGGCAGACAGAGCGGGCTGAGCCTATACTGACTGGCTCACCAGTTCTGGGGATCTCTTAGAAGGCCAGAGGACCCAGAGTGGTCCTCAGCCCTCACTTCAACTTGGAATTAATGTTTCTAATAACCCACTGTGATCTCAGAGCACTGTATCTCATTCCTTGACGCATGCTTATTGTCTATCACTCCCCTTCTCTTGCTCCCTTTGTGTTCTGAAGTTCCTCCTTCTTATCCACTGCAACCTGCCTTCCTCTCTCTTCCAAGCCTTTCCACTATCCCTTCGGAAGCCCCCCCTTGTGGTAAGCCACTGCTCCTGCCTCTTGAAGCTTTCAGGGACCACTCCTACTTTTGGCTTTGACCAACTGCTACTTCCCAGGTCACTAGGAGCTGACTTCTGCCCTAATCATTCTACCGGCACCATTCTTACAGAGATGATACATACAGCTGCAATACAGGCAGTTCCCGGGTTATGAATGAGATTGGTTCTATGGGTTTGTTCTTAAGATGTATTTGTATATAAGTTGAAACACGTAGATTTACCTATGATCTATAACAGCCTTCATTCATGTGAGTTGAACGTTAGTCAGATGTTTGTAACTTGGCACTTACTGTAATAGCCTCTGTTTGTAAATGGGAGTTGCACGTTAAGTTGGATGACTGTAACTCAGGGCCTGCTTGCATAAATTTACAATGACTCTTGTCCTCTGGATCATGCTAGTGATAACAGAACTGAAGTTCAGAGGGCTGGTGCAGTGATTTTCAGCTGACATGCTCTGAAAGGATCTTAGGTGGGCTGCGAAAATTTTAAAGACCATTAATTAAATTATTTTTGAAATAAGTTCAAAGCACAGTAAGTATTTTTTTATGCCTTTTGTTTGATCAACATACTTAAGTGTGCTGTAGAAGTTTACAGGTTCAAGTGTGCCAGGAGATAAAAAAGGTTGAAAAAACTTCGAAAAGTTGAAGCTAATGTGGGCATCAGCTAGCGTGCACTTAGTTTTCAGCTGACACTTATTATTCTTATCATTGTCATGTTTTTGTTGTTGACTTTTCCTTGATTCTGAACTGTTCTTTTTCCTGGCTTCTAGAGCAAGCTTTCTGGGGGATTTTCATTCATCCCTGGATATTTTCCATTTCCCTTGTAGCTCCTCTTCTTTTATTGGTCTCTAAAAAGTTAATGGTCTCTGGAGATCCTCCTGAGCTGTGGGCCATAAACAATGTCTTCTCCCATTTTAACTATTACCTACTTGTTATCCTTGAGCCTGTGCCTCTAGATCAGAAGCCTCCATATAATCATTACCATTCTGTGCCTCTAGACCAGAGCCATCCATATAATCATTACTCTGTTTTTCCCGCCTCAGCAAATGATAGTGACTGCCAGTTGCCCAGACTAAAAACCGGTTACATCAATGACTCTCTACCATATTCACTCAATAATGTAACAGGCCATTCCCTGTACATACTTCTGGAATCTATCTAGTTTGCTTCAGCCTCTCGCTCACTGATGTTTCAGGATCATGGTAGTCTTGTGTGTCTCTCCCAGTAGCCTCTAAGCATCCATTAGTACAGATTATGCTTCATTATTACATCTCAGGAAGGCAATGCAGTGTCTAGGACATAGTAAGTATTCAAGAAATATTTGTTAAAATCATAAGGATAGCAGTAAGAACCCACTTGAAGATTTAGATGCATTTTCTAATAATGTACCCCACTAGTGGGAACACAATCCTAATTGAGATTGTACTGCATAGAATGACAGTGGCAAGTCATTCTGCTTCCCACTTGCTTAATTGGTAATATAAAGAGGCTGGATGAAATAAATATGTACCCAGAAGCCCCTTGAACTTTAACATTATATTATTTTCTGAAGATTCTCCAATGAGAAATTTAAAAGATTTCCATTAAAAGAGACTTACTAAGATAGAATCCAGAACGATGGCAGCCTCTTTCAACAAATGCTAATTTCCTGGCTCCAGTTGTAGGATATCTGTCTAGTTCTAGATATTCTAGGGCACTTGCAATGCAAAGATAAATAAGGACCATTCTAGACAGGAGTATAAACTATTCCCTAGGTTAATAATGTATGTCTTTTCAATTCTTGTTTTATAGTACATGGTTTAATGCTCAGTCAATATTACACATTTCGTGTTTTCTCTTGAAAGTAGAGCAGCACATCCAGAGTTAGATTACCTGGACACAAAGCACTGTTCCTCCCATTACTTGCTATAGTTCTGGGAAAAATCTCAATTTTTCTCATCTGCAAATTAGAATAACTATAGTAACTACATTATAGTGTTTTGTGAAGATTAATGCATTAATACATGCAAAGTTATTAAAATCGTGTCCCATAGAAAATGCAAAGTCAATAAATATAGTATCCATTATTGTTATTAGCACTTTGCTACTGTTTTAATTACTTTCTTAATCATTTACCTTTCAATTAGGAGATTTTCAAAATGAGAAGTTCTTTTGTCCCCTGTGGTCTTTTTCCATTCACCTTCA
>NW_003852498.1:1296189-1304281 GCF_000181295.1 Otolemur garnettii
AGGTCATTAAATTCACAAAACACTTGAGATGAATTTTTGGTGGGTTAGATGAGTATGTACAGAGATACAAATATAACAAAGTACAGTAGAATACATGTAGAATGTTTGTAGAATATTAAGAGGTTCATTCCACCTCACATGAAAGGCATATAATAGAGGATGATTAGAAAAACTGAGAGTTAAAGGTAAACATTGGATTGTGAAAAAGCCTCGTATACTGGAGAAAAAGCTGTAGAAGTGTAGCAAAATAAAATAGCACATTGGAGATGTATGTAGGTGAGTTCGAATCTGTTTAGATCCTTACTCTTTAAGCTTAGACCAAAGAAGAGAAAAAAAATTAAAAATAAATAAAGAGAAAAAAGAGGAACTTTCCTGATAGATTTCGACAAATAGCATAGTTTAGGAAGATTGAAGATAATGTGCTGTAGGCACTTGAAACACACCAGCTATGATTGTCCTTTAATCTGTAGGTGATGGTTCTTGTTATTAGAAACTGTACTTCTATATTTAGTGAAAACTAAGAGACTATTTAAGCTAAAGGTGCCCATGAACAGATTTTCTCTGTGCCCTGGGAGCATGTGGAGACCTGCTGTAGGACTCCCTGTGTCTACAGTTTAAGTAGGCATTTAGGATAAATGGTGACCCTCTCAACTGGAGCCAGTGGCCACAACCCCTGAGACATCTTCAGACGTGCTTAGGGATTTGTTGAAACACTTAACCTGCAATTATCAGCCTTAAGCTGCGTCTGGCCCAGCCATGTTTCCAAATAGGGTGCCAGATCCTGATGCCTGTAATAGGAACACTGCTATTACAGTTGTCAGGCTCTTTACCACTTTAATGAACTCAAAAAATATGCCCTCAAAAGTTTTCACAAGCCTGTTCATTTTGTTTTTAAGAATGAAAACCCAGCTCCTTATTCCATGCTTTCCCTTTGGAGAGAGCCTATGGATTAGGTTACAATTGAATACTTTATCCTTTCTATAAAAACTTATTATAGCTCATGTGAGCCAAATAATCATAACAGAGGCTGCAAGAGAGTAAATCTTCCAACTCCTTTTGGAGTAGTATAACTTGCTCTGCTATTGCCTCTAATGTTCTGTAATGAATCATTTTTCCATTGTCCTGGAGGATGGAGTTTAGCTTTGTTTCTTTTCTTTTCTTTTTCCTTTGCTCTTCTTTTCCTTTTTTCAGGGGTGTGCGTGTCTTTTTAGATTTCAGAATATGAGCAGTGCACGTGTTTTGTTTACGTACTTCTGTTTTTTACAGATTGAGTCAAAGTTGTAAGTGTGTCCCTCACCCAGATAATGTGCAATGTACCCCGTAGGTGTGAATAGCCTCACTTGTCAAAGATTATTCTTGAATATAGTAATCCAACTTCTCACTCTTTTTTTGTCTCTTTGGGATATTTCTTCTGACAGTCTAAATTTTCTTTTCTGAATTTCATAGCTAGCTCTATTCCCTTGAACCAAACTAAATACTTCCTTTCTTTACCATTTCAGCTTTCTAGAACACACAACCTGTCATCCTCCTCCCAGTTTGTTCTACCTGAACTGGTCTGTCCATATTTAGAGTTTTGAATCTTCCTTTATCTCCCTCATCGTTTTACTCTTGATTTCATTACTGCTGCCACTAGAATATCTACAGTATAAAACACACACAGAGTTTGCCAAGTCTTGAAAATTACTTTCGTGACTATGGTTGCCAACCAATGACTTCTACCATATCTCAGTTTTATTTAGCGTGTAGAGTTTACCTTGGGATAGATCGTAAAGACTCACTGCTAGATTTCTTTGTCTCTCTATGATTTTTCTTTTTTCCCTGGGCTTTATTCCAGATAAAAGAGGGCAATGGTAACTGCCCTAAGCACCAACTTTGAGTAGACATAGGGATGAAACAGTCAATGGTAGAGGGAGACACTTGCTGATGAGATGTTTGGAATAGGAGCTGGGGGAGGGGGGCTGCATTTGTCACTGAATTACTGAGTGAGCCTAAAAGGATTTAACCTTTTTAATGTTTAAGCTTCATTTCACAGTATGGATTATCTTACCAAACTGTACTCCCTAAGGGTAACCCATTCCTTGGCATGGTAGCAGAATATTCTTCCCCCTAAATACTCATGTTTTAGGAAATGTTCTATGATTATGAAAATGCTATATCATTATATATTTGGATATGTACATTTGTATACTACACTCATTAATTTAAAATTCACCAGGCTTGGTTTTAAATTGATTTCATTAGCTGACCAGATGGTAACAACGCTTTTCTTGTCAAATCCTTAGACAACGTGAGAAAGAGAGGAAGATCTATCAAACACCTGAAAAGAGTGTTCATTGACTGCGGTGTTTTCTCATGAAACAAGTCACTATTTTCAGCCTTTAGCAGCACAGAGTTTTTATATAATCTGCCTCAAATAGCCTGAGGCAAACAAGATTAAAACCAAATGAGATCAGCCTCTGTAGTTATCACTAAACCTGAGTAGCTGTTCATGGCAGGCAGGTAGATAAATACTTGCGAGGTGGAAGTCCTGACCTGCCATCCTCCTTACACTTCCCACCCTCTAGTGTTCCCGTGAATAGATTTACATGCACAGCCAGGCCAGGGGGTGGGGGGATTTTTTTGCTCACAGCATCTATCTGGATTTTCACAGATGAATATTTAGATAAACCAGCAGGTCCTTGTGAAAACTGCCAGGGAGTTGACATTTGTCTATTTTCTCCCTGCTTTGACCCATCCTTGGCACACCTGTCCACCCTCTTTCAACCACCCGCTGCCCATCTCTTTCCCTAATAAAACACAGGAATAGTTATACTGTGGTTGTCATATTTCCATACCATTAAATACAAGTAGCCTGGGATATATGGCTTAATTTACCCTTTTACTTTTCAAATCTAAAAAAACTCTTTTAGGCTAGCTGCTTTGTTACTGATTCTGTACTATATTCTTTTATATCCACTAACAAATCAGTGAGCCGATGAGATAATGACTTATCTCCATTTTAAAAAGTTAATCACTTCTGAAAATATTTTTTTCAGAAGTAGCAAACTATAGTCACCCAAACAAATATTTCCTCCTTCCTCCTGCCCTGAACATTGAACATCTGAACATGTGGCTAATTCATGGGACAGCACAGCCTCTAATTGATTTTGCTTTGGTTTCTTCAAAATTGTTCAGGGGTGAGTAATGTTCCCCTGAGCCCCTCCCTCCTTCTGATCTGGAAACTATTTCCCAGGGAATGATAAATCTCAGATTTGATGGTTTATGGCCCATTTCTCAGGAGTTGATGGACACACAGAAAATTTCTCGGCTTTTGGTCTTCAAGTGTTTTAACCAACTTTGCTCTTCTGTTACTGCTTTCCCTCTCTATATCCTGCTATGCCCCTGCTCGCTCCCTGGTTTCTCAGCTCTCCCTGCCGGACACCTAGCAGCATTTACTCCCTAGGATCTTGCTTCAGGACTGTGCTGAACATTGGTAGGTAAAAGGACACAATGTTCATGAGATTGACAGTCCAATGGGAGACAGACCCGGAGCAGGTGTTTATGGTGCATTGTGTAACAGCAGGAGTAAAGTCAGAGTGCTGCGAGAGCCACCCTGAAAGGGGTTCAAGAGGAGGGTCAGAGCCAGCCAGAAGGGGCAGAGAGTAGGGGTGGGGCCTGAGGGGTGCGACCCATGAAGAAGGAACAGTATCTACAAAGCCCTAGGGGAAGGGGGCTGAGTCAGTGGGCAAATTGGCCAGAATGGCTGTATGTCACTATGGCCAGGCTTTTGAGCTTTACCACATGAGAATGTCAATGTGAGGGTGGTAATGATTAATTTTTGATATTTATAGTAATTACAGAAGCTGGAAACGTAAACGTTAAACAAAATTTAAAGTAGTTATACAAAAGTACTACTAATTATAGCTACTCATGGTAACTTTTTATTTATACTTTGTATTTAGTTATAACAGAACATATACATTAAGAGTCACACTTACAGACCTGGAAGGGACCTTACAGATCATCTAAGCCAATTAATTCCTCACTTTATAGATAAGGAAAATAAGACTCATTGGTATTAAGTGACAATATCAAGGTTGTCTTGCTAGAAGCAGAGCAAGGATGCTGGATTATTAAAAAGGTGCTCTACTATCTTAGCTGTAGTATAATTTTATTACAAGAATAAACTGTACACTTATCTTCAAGATGTGGTATTCCCAGTGCATACTTACTAATTTACCCTTGGCTAGTCTTTTTCTTTAGTAGAAGTTTTCAATACTTTGGTTATAAAATAATGATTAGCTATGCAGCCTAATTTGTTTGGTGTTGTTCCTATTCTAGTTTCGTAAGTATGGATGTGGCTAGCTGAAATAATCCCACTAAGTGTCTAATGAACATGTGGACTGTGAATTACCAAAATGAATGTCTCATATAGAATAGACAGGATACGCATCATGCCATTCTGAAATCAGCCAGTCCACTGGAGGGCTTTGTAATGATAAGAATCAGTGTTGGCATGATTGAAGCATCACTGTTGTAGGATGGACTACAGTGTGCTCCACACGGGACTCACACTGAGGGACAATAGACTAACCATTTATTGGACTAGTGAAGATAGCACTGCACTAGGGAGAACAAATGAAAATCTCAAGAGAAACAAACCGGTATTACACAGGCCAATAGCACAGTTTAATCCTCTCACTTTTCAATCCCAAATGCAAATGGAAAGTTGTTTTAAGGCAAAGTCTAATCTCTTTTGCATCTGTTCTCTAAAGCCTTGTGTTAGACAGACATCTCGCTGCAGAGCTGGCATCCAAACAGGTTCAGGAAAACGCAAAGCCAGCACTAGAATTAAACCACACAATTCCGAAATTTGATTACCATTTCCTCCTTTTTTGTATCTCTGATCTCAATATCTTGAATTGAGGAAGCAAGAAAGCCATATATGTATTGTCATGAGTAGACAACGCTGCATGTTACCCAAACTCCATTTTCTCAGTTAAAGTATATTGGAACTGTAGAGGAGGGACGGGGTACACAGGACCTGAGGTACACACAACCCCTGAACATGAGCTTCCTGTTGCTGACCAGCCATATGCTGCATTATACAGTCCCAAAGTTAAAAGATATGAACACAGACAAAACAAAAAAAGAGTTAACATGTAATGTTCCATTGCTAGATGGGACATGTCCCCAGGACCCAACTTCTTTTCCTGAAAAGCTTGTCTGAACCATGTAGGAACTCTTCTTGCTTTGACAGAGATGCATTTTATATAAAACTGAATTTCTTCAAATGCAGCTCTTTGTGTCTCTTCTGAGCTCACCCTGCATCTTAGCTTTTCACATCCCAGCTGTGTGGAAAAGCAGGACTAGAAAGAAAGAATCCCTAGCAAGACATAACCCAAAGAAGCACAGAGGAGCTGGGACAGAGATGCCAGCACTTGCCTCAAGTACTACTTCCTTCCTTATCTGTAGTTCTTTGGTCAACAAAATGCCCTTGGCCCCAACCATGATTATCATCAGAGCAAGAAGCAGGAAGATCCTGATCTCTTTCTCCTCAGGACTATTAGAGCACAAGATACAATCCGAAAAGTAGGAATTACTGGTTATCTAAATCCCTGTCTTAAACTTTGCTTTATCGTAAGCAAGGTTTGCATAAACTCTCCAGCACAGGCTGGCATCTGGTGTGCAGACCTGAAGATCACTCTTTCCCACCTACTTACTTCTGGAATTAGAAGAAGCATGGGTTCCCAGTACGTCATAGCTGGAAGGGCCCCTGGAAGGTAGTCTAGCTGATTAAATGCTTGAATCCCTTCACTCTGGCAGGTTGGTGATCATTCTTCTATGAATGCTTCTAAAAGAGTGAATGAAGACAGGAAAGATGGAAGAAAAAAACATTTATGATTAGATACTATGTAGTAGGCTTTTTACTGAGATTTTGTATATATTTTACCATACGGGACTTACACCAGTTCTCTGGGTTATTTTTGCATTTAGTAAGAATCAACAGATAAGAAAAGATCAACTTGCTAAGAGGTACAAGTATAAGTAGTTATGCCAGAGTCTGATAACCTGTTTTTCTGGACCCCAAATCTCATCCATGTTTACATAGCATCTTTGAAATTTTAATTCAAGGAACACCAATTACTTGTGTTTAAAGGTTTCGTATTATTGAAAAAGGGTAATGAAGCGATTCTGGTAAATACTGAGAACTTGTTTTGATGAACAAATTTGAAAGCCATATATATATTATATATATTATATTTTATTTATATATTTTATTTTATTCATATATATTTTAATTGAAGGAATCATAGTCTTTACTAGGTTAGCGTCCTTCGTGTTTCTCCCAAGTATAATAAAAATACTTAACATCTGTTGACTGTTAATTAAGTGTAGGCACTGTTCTAGGGGTTTTGAGAATGTTTCTTCTCTTAATATTCACTATGGTTTTGTCATTAGGTCACTTCATCACAGACACAAAGATTGATTAACTCGTCCTGGATCACCCAGTTAATAAATGGTAAAGCTGTTTTAACTTAGAAGTCTGAATTCTTAGCCACTACCCTACACTGATTATTCATAGGGCATTCTTTGTTCCTTAGCTTATTTACCAGGAAAATGATGAGGAACTACTGTTTCTTACTGCAGCTCCAATCCCCCAGGCAATTCCAGGGAAAGTCTTGAAGGATGGAAAATACCAGTGTATTCAATAATATCCATAAAGATAGTAGAGATTGGGGTGGTGCTGTGGCGAGGTGATGGTTTCAAACCCAGCCCCTGCCAAAAACTGCAAAAAAAAAAATAAATAAATAAAAATAAGATAGGAGATTGTGTGATAGACACTCATTGTTTAATATCTTATTGAATGGCTGACCATTTTGTACATATGATAATAGTTATATTTTCAGGAAAGAAATATTACTGTGATAAACTTTAAAAGTAGAATGTTTTATATAATAATTATTTAAAAAACAGTCTATCAACTATTCTTTCTCCTAAAATTAAGAGCTTTTAATAAGAGTGGAGGCAAGCAGTGATTTAATTTGGGACTTCTAAATGATTATAATTGTTTATTAAAATAGTGATACAATATAATTTTGTAAAGTTAACAAATCATTTCTATTTCTAGAATCCAAAGACAAATTTGTTTCCTATTTTTGTAGGGACAGACAGGGTCTCACTATGTTGCTCAGGCTGGCCTTGAACTCTTGGCCTCAAGTGATCCTCCAGCCTTCCTAAAGTGCCATTCTACAAGCATGAGCCACTGCACTAGGCTCAAGGCAAAATTATAAACATCTGACTATTAAGTATGATGTCGGCTATAAGTATATGAGGACACATTTGAATTCAAGTGTTTCAAATCAGTTTTTATTTAAAATATAATTAATAATAATTATTCTTATAGCAACTTTTGTTGGACTTTTACTAGTTACAAAGCACAATGAAAATTGTTTTGAGAAAGTTTCTATAAGGTTTGTATTTTATCTCTGTTTTGCAGATGAGGAAGGAGGCCACAGATTGTTTTGTTTTTTAAAATAAGTGAGAGGGACAGCTTGGATCTCTTTGAGAGCTCTTAAATTTGTCTAAGGAAAGTTGATGGATTAAACTAACTAATAAGCCTGGGGTCAGAATGTGTGTGCAGACAAATAGCTATAGATATCTGATAGCAGCTTACAGAGTCATTTCTAGGATTTGTCAAGTGAGCTGGTAATGAGGAAGAGAAAAGAGATTGACTCAACGGGGGATAAGGGTGGAGTAGATATGGGAGTGGAAAGTGCTAAATTTAGTTCTAAATATAGCATCCTTTTACAGACACTGTGTAGTGGAGATTCTTAGTGGGCACTTGAAATGTGAATCTGGATTTAGGAGATTGTTTAGAGAGTGCTCAACATATAAATGGTGGTAAAAACCAAGAGTTCAATTGCAAGAATTATCAGAAGTGTAGAAAGAGAAATGAACATCAAACTCTACAAAAATGAACTTGTTAGGGTGGCGCAATGGCTCATGTCTGTAATCGCAGCACTCCAAGAGGCTGAGGTGGGTAGATTGCTTGAGCTCAGCAGTTCAAGACCAGCCTGAGCAAGAGAGAGACCCCTTCTCTAAAAATGGC
>NW_003852498.1:1304497-1326092 GCF_000181295.1 Otolemur garnettii
AAAAAAAAAATGAACTTGTTATATTTTATTCTTTCATATCAAACAACTCATGAGCACTACTGTCTATAGTTAGTATAAATAATGTGCAATCAAAGAGAGATTTATTACAATTCATGGAACATCAATATGTTATGCAATTCTCTTATTCAGAATGAAATATGTTAAGGAAATGAAACATATGGGGTTTTAATTTTCACATCCAATAAAACTTCGATAAAAACATAAAAAGATAAAAACTCAATATCTTTAATTCCTTTTCAATGAACTATATTTAATCAAAGTAAAAACTTTGGTCTGGGTACATCAAACATGAATAGGAAACATGACTTTTTTCACTTCTGACCAACACTGGAGTGAAATGAACCAAAAGAAAAAGGGACCCATTTTAACAATATTTTTAGTTTTCAGTGCAAATCATGAAAGAATAACAGACCCCTTGCTGGACTCTAGCCTGTTCACAACCCAATTGGCAGAGTGATTCTTGTAAAACTTAAGGTCAGATCTTCCCCTCCTCCTCTTCTCAGACCAGCCAATGGCTCTTCTGGCTTGATCCATAGTGAAAGCCCAAGTTTTTGCATCCACCTATCAGGTCCCATCTGGTGGCTCTCCCATCACTGCTCCACCCCTTTTCTCCTCCTCCTTGATCAGTAAATATATTCTAGTCACAGAGACTAGTCTGCTGCTCCTCAAAAATGACAGGCATGTTTTTTTCTGAGGGGCTTTCCCGCAGCAGCTCTGTCTGGTTACCTTCCCCTCCCTTACATCTTTAAGTCTTTGTTCAAATGCCACCTTTAAATAAGTCAGACTAAGGCCTGCTGGGAACACCCTATATAATACCCCAAGTTCCCCCCGCCCACACAATCACCTGTGTTCCTCCCTCCAGATGGTTTTGTAACTTGCAACTTGTGGTTTTACTAATTATCTCTTTATGAAGACCTTCAAGATACCTTTGTTCCTGGAGCTATGAATCTGACGCATTGTGGTAACTTCTCCTAACAAAAGACATAGGGAAACTTGCAGACGGAAAAGATGGCCTTGAGCCTTCTGTCCAAATCATAGCACAATTTAAATTCTCAGCAGAGTGATGATTTTTTTTTTCACTACTTCACTCTTTGTAAGATTTTGAAAGAGTGTGTCAAGTAGGAATAGGTTCATAAGACCCTCTGTGGATAAATAGCCAGGAGTTTGAATGGTAGAATTGTCTCCTGGTGCACCTACAGCACAATGGCTTCTGTTTAGTCATCTCTTGTGCACGCAATATGTTTGTTTACTCAAAAACTTGAGACAAAAGAAAAATACTAAACTATAAAGTAGAGTTCTTAAAAGATTGTCTTAAGCTAACAAGCGATATTATTATGGTTGAGTGCAAACTTTATTTGCAACTGTGATTCTGTGAAGGTTTTTCAGATTTTCTACAATATGAGGGAAAAAAATCACAGAATGTTCTACAAATCTGGAAATACTTAAGACTATAAAAGAATGAGTAAGAGATGAAGTGTTGTCTACCTTGCCATTTCCATTTGAATTGTTTAATCAGCCTCTAATCTTTTTCCAAAACACTGTTAAATACCAAGTCACCTCTCAGCGATGCTGAGTCAAAGGATGAATTTGGAGCGTTGATGGTGAAGTGTCAACTCTTTTTTTATTGCTCTCTTTTATATGTGGAGCTCATGTTTTATGCTTGGTTTCCCTGACGTAACAGGAGGTGTCTGTCTTTACCTGCAGTAATCTCCAAGTCTGGAGTTGGCGACTTGGAAGTCAGTGCTAGCTGCACTGTATGGGTTTGCTTTTATATTGGTGACTTCAAAGAGACACCTCAAAAACGTGAGACAAGGCAAAGTGAAATATTAAGAAAAGGAATTTTTTAAAGCAGCACTTCCTGGAACCCTCTGGATTATGTTAGAGAATTTTTCCCATTGTTCATATTCTCATTTTGAATAAAAGGGGTTATCTTTTGTGAAAGGGGTCGGGTCAACCTTGCCAAGAGCTGAAGGTTCAGTTAACAGATCTTGTACTTGTGTGTTCCTGAACAAGTCACTTCGGGACAGAGGTTTTGTTAGAACAATCTGTGGGCTTAATTTACTGATGACTGACATCACCACACTTGTGGGAGAAATTGGCCACCTGTGAGTGGCATCCACTGGGATCCGCTGGGGTACGTAGGTGTGAGTGGGCTGCCCACCAGCCTCCTGGGTGAGTTGCTGCCGACCTGTCCTCAGTTCAGGGGCTAATTAAAGGTGAGAAGGTGCATGCGATATTGAAACAGAGCCATTTAAAGATAGGAAACGTTATTAGCTTTATTATAAAGCAAAGTTGCTGTGGGACATAGCAATATCACTTTAATACAGATAAAACTTGAAGCATATGGTGAAGTTCTGCAAATTCACCATTTTCTCTCAATTCCCAGTGTTCCCATCTTTGTTTGGTTTCTGATAATTTCACGTCGAACATTAGTACAAACCTCCTAGTGATTATGCCTCACTTCAGTTTCTGGTGTTCCTGGTGCATTTTGCAAAATTCTTCCAGATTATACTACATTTACGAGAGCTGTTTCTTCATTTGAGGCCATAATTCACTTCCGAAGAATGACAGTGCTGTCATCTTACGCTCTCCTTGGCGTCACCCTCCCTCTCTGCTTCACTCCATTCAACTTCTTTTGCATCACTGTTCATTCCCTCACCCCCTTTTCTTCTCCTCTCCTCTCCTCTCTTTTTTCCTTTCCTTTCCCTTTTTCTTCTGTTATTTCTGTTTTGTCTTCTTTCTTTTAAACAACTTATTACATGTTGTTTTATTTAAAATTTTTGATTCCCTTTTTCAAAATTTCAGAACTGAGAAACTCTGGGAACAAAAATAAATTTTCAGAAAATGCTTTTGGAGCCAAACGAAAGTGATGTGACTATTTCTCATCCTTATTTACCTCACTTGCTGTGAATTGTCACTTTTTTTCTTTTTTCCGGACATAAAGATGTGTCTGACTATGAAGTATTGGCCCCAACTTCACTTAGACCTCTGAGGTAAACATACCCTATTACCTTTGGAAAATTAAAACAACAACAACAACAACAAAATCTGAGTTCTGAAAGGTGTTTGGCCTGGAGAATTTAGATGATAGTTTTTGGATCTATATACTTTTTACTTTTGTACTACTACAGTCAGCCATTCTATAATGAAATAAATCATTGGTATTTTGTTGTGTGAAGGCCATAGAGTGTATTAAGTCTAGCCTACTGCACACCTAAGCTATGTGGTTCAGCCTATGGCTCCTAGGTTACCACCTGTGTAGCACGTTGTTGTACTGAACATGGTAGACAACTGGAGTGCAGTGGTTATTATTTGTGTATCTAAAAGTATATAAATATAGAAAACGTTCTTCTCCCAAATTCTTTGTACTTTTTTTTCAGAAAATTTTACACATAAAGGGTAAACCACCCATAATTCTACAAAATTTTAGCAAAATAAGAAGCAAGCACCGCCCCTCCCCAAGAAAAAAGATAGTAAAGAGACAGAGGGAAATTTTTGAAGGTGATAGGTTTACGATATAAATTGTAGTGATGGTTTCACAGGTGTATACCTATCTCCAAACGTAAGGGTTTTGTATGATAAAATATGCTAGTACAACATGCTATAAAAGATAAAAAGTTGTGCCCCTGGACACCCATATAGGGTACACTTAGCATGAATGGAGCTTGTGGGACTAGAAATTGCCCCTGAGTAGGTGCGTGTGAAGGCCTGGGACATGCTGTATGCTACTGCAGACTTTATAAACCCTGTACATTAGACCATATTACATTTGTTAAAAAAAATCCTTTCTTCAATAGTAAATTAACCTGAGCTTTTTGTAACTTTCTTTTTACTTTATAAACTTAATTTTTTTTAACTCTTAGGCTATTTTATAACACCTAGCATAAAACACCAATACTTTACACAACTGAACAAAAACCATTTTCTTTCTTTAGACCCTTGTAAGATTTTTTTGACTTTGACTTTTTTTTTTTTAACATTTTAAACTATTTTCATTAAGCACTGAGACACAAACCCATTCCTCACCCTCGTCCTACACAGGGTTGGGGGCATCAGTATCACTGTCCTCCACTTCACCTCTTGCGCCCCTGGAAGGTCTTCTGGAGCAGTCACAAATATGGCGTTGCCAGTTCCTATGACAACAGTGGCTTCTTCTAGAATACCTCCTCAAAAGCCTACCTGAGGCAGTTTTACAGTTAAATGTTTTTTTTTTTTTTTTATAAGTAGAAGGATTACATTTTCAGATAACAATAGAATGTTCAGTCAATACATAGTCATTTATTATCAAGTATTATGTGCTGTACATAATTGTAAGTGCTATACTTTTACATCACTGGCAGCACAGCGGGTTTGTTAACAGAAGCATCACCAGGCACATGTGAGAAATGTGTTATGTTATGACCTTATGATGGCTGCAGTGTAACTAGGTGATAAGAATTTTCTAGTTCTATTAAAATCTTATAGGACGACCATTGCCCATGCAGTCAGTCATGCAAAAACATTGTTGCTTGCCTGTACTTCTGTTTTTTTTATCACAGGCAAATTTATTTTGTTTAGGTATGTGTTCTTTATAAATACATTATGTGCATCATAAAATACACAAAACATAGGAATTAAAAGGAGGGCATAAAAATCTGACTCAAAGGAGTAAGGCGCTGGCCGCATATGCCAGAGGGCCCCATATGCCAAACCCAGCCCTGGCCAAAAATGGCAAAAATAAATAAATAAATACATGGAAATTGAAGTTGCCACACTTTTCTTCCCTAGTGGGCCATCTTGAATAAGCCCTGGGATGCAAACACCTGAATTTGGATATTACCACCCAGGGCAGGTAGCAGCCAGGATCCCCCACATGGGTGCAGGAACAGGAAGAGGAGGATTATTCAAATTAGAAAGTGTAGAGAATGTCCTTTGTTTTCCATCTGTCTTCTCTTGGCCAAAATCTGCAAGCATTTCCACATCAGACTGGACCTTCTACTTCAATATACAGTGAACACATGAAGTTGTGAGGCCTGTTGTGGCACAGAACTCAACATGTGTCCTCAGCCTCCTGTGGAATCAAGCCGAGAAAGCTCCCAGGTGGGCAGAGTCTTAGACACAAAGGAGGGAATGACGAAGATATGCAGAGAAAGGAAAGCGGGAAGCACAAGGGGTGGGGGGACATGGAAGAGGCTGAGATGGAGGGACTGCACGCTGAGAGCAAAGCCACAGAACAGGAGAGGAGGTGGTGTCACAGGCATGTGGCGCTGGACAATCTGTGCCACTATGAACAAACGAACTTCCATTTACCCACAGAGACAACTGACAACAGTGACAGGTTCCCGGGAATGCAGGAAAGACCCAAAGGATGCTTGGAGACGAGGGTAGGGTTGCTCACACACAGATCCAAAGGGGCCTATGAAGAAATGAGGCTGGCAGCTGAGGCCATGGTGATTTGGGAGACTCGGGACTGGCGGCAGCAAAGGACATGGTAGGATCACAGAGGGACAGACAAAGAATTAGTGGGAAGGAATGCAAAACATGAACCCAGAAAGACAGTCCCGAACCTTGTGCATTCTGGACACTCATGGGACCAGAGGAACCGGCCTGGGCCCCCAGCCTTCCGGAGCCTGGTGAGGCCGCTGCATCTGGGCCCGAAGCGGCGTCTGCAGGGCCTTTCTCAACTTGGGGCTGTTGAGCACCAGGAAGGTGGAGTGCAGAGAGATGCCAGCGTAGATCGCCACTTCCCAGCCCCAGTGCCAGTAGTTAGTGAAGGTTTCAATTTTCCCCCAAGAGATGTTCAAGGAGAGGAAATACATGACATAGAAGACGAGGAAGAAGGCAAGTGACTTCAGAGCCGCGGTGTGGGCCTGGGTGCTGGCATCCCGCCGGCGGGCCCGCATGCGCCCCAAGTGCAGGCGCAGTGAGGACAGGAGCAGGACAGTGGAGGTCAGAAACAGAAGGAACGGAACGCACAGTAGGATCTTTTCTTGAAGGATAAAATAGCTCTTCTGGATCATCTCTATTTTATAAATTAGGGTGCTATTCCCACAGGAATTCAGGGAGGCAGTCCTCTGCGCCAGCATTAGATTTCCAACAATTGAGGAGATGATGGAGAGGACGCAGATGACCAGGGAGCCCAGCAGCAGCCTGGGCACAGACCGAGAAACCCTCCACTTCAGCCAGAAGAAGGTGGAGTGGGAGAAGGAGGAGATCTTCACACAGTAGAAGGCAGCAAGCCAGGCGGTGAGCCAGAAACTGAGAATGTTGAAAAAGTCCCAGATGATGTTAACAAAGAATAAGTGACGATTGCCACAAAAATCAAAGCTGCCCAGGAGGCCGTTCAGCATGGCTACCCCATGCAGGCCCAACCGGGAGGTGGCAATGCAGGCCACAATCGTGTCGCCTGCGGGCAGCACCCGGCCCCGCAGCCACTCCCTGCCCAGCACCGTGACTATGAAGCCGTTCTGCAGCATTGCGGCCAAGGACTCCAGGCAAAAGATGACCAGGAAGATGGACATGAAGGAGAAGGACATCTTCTCAAGGAGGCTCTCCTAAGAGTCGGCTCCTGCTTCAGAAGGCTGGGACAGGCCTACATGGAAAACCACGCAGTTGAGACCCTCTAACCCTTCTCCCTGGACTGGTAAAAGCCCAGTGGCCAGCAAACACCGTAGTCCCCCAGAGTCCCGGCAAAGGTGATTTCTCCGATCTCCCCTGGCATGCAAATGGCTGCCAGCTCAGTGACACCCGCTCTCTATTTGCATACCCTGTATTTGCCTGTGCTTTATCAGAGCATCTGCAGGGAAATGTTAACAGAACAGAGGCTCCAGGGGGGGATTGAAAAACTCACATTTCACGTATTATTTCTTAGCTGTACTCCTTCTTTCCCAACTTGCCTGAAAATCTGCTGTTACCCATAGTTCTCTCCCTAAACCACAAACTTTCCCTGACCCTTCATGTCCCAGGATAATATTTGATTCAGTAGCCTCTGTATCCTGCACCAAGGCCGGCCTCCTGAATGAGTGGAATAGGAAATCATCCTTATGGACGCAGCCTGAAAACCGTGGTTAGGGAGCCATCAAGAAAGGCTCCCTAACCACTGACCCTGGCGCTGGGTAAAATTGCACTGCCAAGCTCCATACTGGAGTGCCTCGAGTCTCCAGCGAAGAAGTGAATTTCTCTGAGGTGTTCACATCAAATTTGTTATCCATCAACACCTTAGCTCCGGAGTATTTGACAAACCAATATTAACCAGTTCCAAAGAAGGTTCTGAGAAAATGAGGGATTACATAAGTCCCAATGGGAGGGAGAGAGAGAGAAAGGAAACTGACCCACTAAGGATATTGCCACAGGAGGGGGGATGTGAGAACTCGTGGTCATGCCCGTACTTCTGAATCATCTACTGCTTCCTTTTTTTCTCAGTTAGCATGTTATATTTCTATCCAAACATCTTTCTCCAAAGTCTTTGTACTTTTTTTTTTTTTTTGCAGTTTTGGCCGGGGCCAGGCTTGAACCCACCACCCTTGGTATCTGGGGCCAGTGCCCTACTCCTTGAGCCACAGGCATCACCCTCTTTGTACTTTCTTTTCAGAAACTTTTAACCATAAAGGGGAAACTACCCAGGATCCTATTACTCTTTAACACCATAAGAGGCAAAAGGCCAAAAATCCAATAATAATGAATAGGACAGGGGGGAAACTTGGAGGTGGTAAGTTTATGACCTAAATTGTGGTTATGGTTTCATAGTTGTATACTTATCTCCAAACACACAAAGTTTTGTACATTAAATATATATAGGTTTTAGCATGTCAATCATACCTCAATAAAGTGAGTTTTAATAAAGAGGGATAAAACGCCAAACCTCCTCATTCTCTATTACCCAATGCTACCTAGCCAGAGGAATCACTGCAAGTTTTGGAATGTAGCTTTCCAGTTTCCCTACATTTACCGAAATATATGTCTATATATTATACACACTCTGATATATGCATGTATTTATGAAAATGAAAACTTACAACTTTGCTGTTTACTTTTTAGATTTGATATGACGTTGTCACAATCTTTCCAGCTTAGCAGCAATGGATCGCCGTAGTTCCTTTTAAGGACAACACAGCTGTCCAATATTGTAGTTGTACTAGAATTTATATTATTGTTCTTCCACAGATAAACAAAATACATATGTGAAAACTCTTACACATAGATCTCCCTCTCATGAGGCTAGATTTATAAAAGTAAAGAGGCTTCGGCAAAGGATACATATATTTAAAATGTTAATTTTAAACTGCATTTCAAAAAATTGCAGGGAGTTGCATTCTTACAAATAGTACGCGTGGTAGGGCCTCCCACCCTGACAGCACTGGATGTTTTAGGGAGCTTTTTATTCCTTACCGATATGAAATGTGTCCCCTCTTTGTTTCGATGCGCATTTTCCTGATCCCCACACTACCAGAACTTATTGTCTTTTTTTCTGTTTCTACTTCTATTTGTTCCTCCTCCTCCTTTTTTGCATTTCTGGTTTCTTTTTCAGGGAGTTCCTCTTTTGTCTTTCAAATAGTTAATTTGTAGAAGCACTTTGTAAAGTGGCAATACCAACCCTTATCCATCGTTTGCAAATTAAAATTCTCGCAGACTTCTCACAGCCTTGACTGTCCATTCCATCGTTCTTCACAGACACCTTCTTGGGAGTGATACAATCGAGGCTCTTGACTTTTCCCTCATGGTAGCTTGTGTATTTCCTGTTTTAAAGAACACTGGAGAGAAGGTCAATGCTACTCAGAGTCTGGAAATATTTTCCTATATTTCATTCAAATTTATTTTTAGTTTCATGTAAACAATGTGGACATTTATCTGAAATTTAATTTTTTTATATGGCATAAAGATCTCATTTTTAAAAACAGCATAGGGTGGACAGTTAACTTCTTCCAATCTTCCAATCAGTTGCCCAACTTTCCTAACAAGATATATGGAATGATCCAAATTTTATCACTTATTGAACATGCTACACTTGTGAAATAACATATCTGCATTTTACTACACTGATTTACTTGTTTTCGTAAAACAACAGATTATTCTAGTAATCTGTCAATTAGAATAACTTCAAAAAGTATTTTACAATATAATAGGGAAAGTTCTTCCTGTGATTCCTTTTTAAAATTTTCTTCAGATTCCTATATATTTATGAACTTAAAAAATCAGTTTTGACTCATCGAAAAGATAGACATTTTTATATATTGTGTTTATATATATACATTATTTTCTCTGAATTTTGGATATCTTTTTAATAATAACTATCTACAGAATGGACTTACTCAGCTCATGACTTATGTTCTCAATAAATAGCATAACTTTTTTTCTTGATAAGTACATTTTAATTTTAACACATGTAATACCTTGTGGCTATAGTGGAAGTGATTTTTTTTTTTTTTTTTTTTGATCAGAGCCTTAAGCTGTCCCCCTGGGTAGAGTCCTGTGGCATCACAGCTCACAGCAACCTCCAACTCCTGGGTTCAAGTGAGTCTCCTGCCTTCGCCTCCCAAGTAGCTAGGACCACAGGTGCCCGCCACAACACCTGGCTATTTTCTTGGTTGCAGCCATCATTGTTGTTTGGCAGCAACACTTAGGTGTATGTGGCTGGCGCCTTAGCCACTTGAGCCACAGGCACCGAGCCAGGAAATGATTTTTAATTCTTTACATGTTTTTGGCTGGATTTTGAGAAGCAAATGAGAATTACATCTCTTTATAAATGTATTTTTTATACAGTTGTATCACCAAATTCTTTATAGAGTTCTATTTTTTTATTGTTACTGTTTTGAATCATTTAGATTTTTCTAGGAAGATAATTTAATCAATGAGAAATACTAATGATTTTGCTTCCTCCTTTCCCAACTGCGTATCTCTTGTGACCAAAAGAATAGTCCAGGTGATTACACAGTAACTGACTAGTATTGATTTCAAACTTTCAGCGGCCTACAACAACAGTAATCTATTTCTCACTCAAACTGCATTCCTGCCGTGGGAAGCCAGGGGCTGTGCTCTGCATAATTTTAAGACCCGCCTGAGCAGGCGGCCAGTATCTGGAATAGTGTTGACCTCTGTGGCTGCAGGAGAATGGAAGCATGGAAAGCCATGTGCTTATTCTTAAAGCTTCCGCCTGGAAGTAACACATATAGCTTCTGTTCACAGTTCATTGGCTAAAGCAAGTCAACACATCCACACCTAATTTCAAGGGTGTGTGAAATGCAATTACTTGTGCCTGAGAGGAAAACCAGAAGCGAGAGTTAAAATAGAAAATATTTTGAGTGGACAATAATGAACATACTATATATTATAACTCGTAGATGCAGCTAAAAAAAGTATTTATTGAGTAAGCAAAAAAAAAAAAGGGACCAACTAAAATAATAAATGAATTAAACATTTAGTTTTGAAAAGCATAAACCCAAAAGAGATGAAAAAATATGTCCATATAAAAACTTACACATGAAAGCAATTAGCAATATTAGTCACATATTCATGATAGCCCCAAAGTAAAAGCAATTTAAATAATCGTCAACTAAGAAATATTAACAGTATGTAAAATGCGGCATATCCATACAGTACAATGTTACTCAGCAATAATAAGCAATAATGACATACTGATACATGCTATGACATACATAGCCTTGAAAACATTATACCAAATGACAGACGCCAGTTTCAAGGAGCCCACATTAAATGATTCTATTTATAGGGAAATCCTGAATAAAAAGTCCACAGAGGTAATAGATTGGTGGTTGCCTAGGGCTGGTGAAGGCTGAAGGGAATGGAGAACGACTATTAGTGGGTTTGCTTTGAAGTGACAAAAGCATTCTAAAATTGATTGTGGTGATTGTTGCACAACTCCAAATATATTAAAAACCAATGAATTATCTACTTTAAATGAGCATATTATATGGGATGTGAATTATCTCTCAATATAGTTATTTAAAAAACTATACGAAGGATAATAAAATACATCTAAATTAAGTAGATGAAGGATATTATAAATATGACAGAGGTAATAAATAAAACCAGAGTGCACTGCTTGAAAAGATCAATAATGTGGTTTGACAAGATGGAGAAAAGAGGGGGAAAGAGAGCAAAGACACAAGCAGAAAGCCCTTGAACTTCAAAATGAGACTCAGGGAGTTATTTGTATAAGAAACATGTAAATGATGCTCAATTTCATTAGTCATCAGAGAAATTCAATTTAAAATAGCAACACTGCTAGGTAGCCACAGGATTGGTTAAAATGATAAAAGAGAATACCGAACGGAAACCCACATGCAGTAATGGGAGAGGGAAGGCATAAATGCCTTGGAAAACTTCATCGAGTGTTATCTATTAACGCTAAATAGTTGCACACCCACTGATCTAGAAAATCTGGTTTCAAGAATTTCCTTTCAGAGTTCACTCTTTGTATTTGAATTTCTAGATGTATGGATCAAAAAGTATATTATTATGACTTATTTCTAGCTTTACAGTATAGAAGTCAAAGAATGTATTCTATATCACTTTGGAATTTATTTAAAAATGCATATATTTATTTATTTGAAATGACTTTGGAATTTATTCTCTTGTGGCCTAAGGCTTGGTCAAATTTTGCAAAAGTTTTATATGTTATTGAAAAAATATTTATCTTTGTGAGATGAAAGATCTATTATATAGCTGTTTTCTCTTGCACTAAAACTATTTCTTTTAAAAACAAGCTGTTAAATCATTCCTATGTCTGTGGCTCCTGTTTATTTTCTTGTTATATATTCCAACACTGTGCTATTGAGATCATAGAACTTCATATTTACTATAAATTCTAGATGGATTGTCCCTTTTCTTAGTATGAAATATCCCGTTCTCCCCCTTGGAAAACTTCTCAAGTTGTTTTGTTAATATTTATTTATTTATGCACACATACATATATAGGAAAATATGTATTTTTCTAGGAAATATATATTTTATGTGTTTGGAAATATATGTATTCCTAGCCCTCATTTGTTTCCTACACATAGCCAAAGCTGGACTTTCTGTCTTTATTTACCTTCAGAAGTCCTGTCTTTTAGCGAGGCATGTTAGCCCCTGTGCACGTCATGGTATTGCTGATACACTGAGGTAAATTTCAGTCTCTCCAATTTTACTTTATGCTTTATATTTGTCATATTTCCTCCTCTATCTTTAGCTTGGCTTTATTCTTTATATTTCTTCTGGTTGAGAAGTTTGATTCAATATTTTTATTCTTTTAATATTACCTCTAAATTTTATAATAGGAAAATTTAAATGTATGTCTATCTACTCAGACCTAAAGTTCATAAATATCTCTATCTTTTCCTGCATAAGACAAATACAGCATTGTGGTTTGGGGAGTTTACATATGAGATGTCTCTGAAGGGTCATTTCAGATTCCAAGCCCTGTGTGGCACCAATTCAGACCGCAGTTGTGACTACGTTTCTGCTCAACATGTCCCTTTGGCTCAATCCTACTTTCACTGCTTCCTCATAGTCCTCTGCAGTAAACTTCCCGAACAGAAATCTTAGTAACTCAGAACATGCTTTGAGTTTTCTGCAGTATGGAGACCCTGACCTGCAGACCCTGACCTGCAGACCCTGACCTGCAGTATGGAGACCCTGACCTGCAGTATTCAGGGTGTCCTCCATCTAAGCCCAGTTTTATCCTGTGCTTTTAATCACGGCTTATACCTATTTCTGCATGTGAGTAGATTCCTTAAAATACATAATCGGCTACTTCTACATTTAGTTTGACATAAACTCTTAAGACCTGATGATCTTACTCTATGAATAAAAAAACAATAAAAATCCAATTTAAAATATACTCTGATTTTAAAGAAATTATTTAAAGATAAACTTCGTTTTATGTTTAACATTATTTTCAAAGATTTAACATTCTGCACAAACTACATACAGTAAGGGCAAATCAGCAAAGATATAAAATGAAATAATTCAATTTATAATAGTAACAGATGGTGGCCACCTGCTGTTTGCGTTAAACATGAATCATGTTCGGCAACGCCATCATTTGTGAAACGAGGGACAGTTCTTAGTTTTTACTTCTAATCTGCAGAACAGGCATGAATGTATAAGGACATGACAAGTTTGCTGCTTAAAACAGTGGCCATGTTCCAAGTTCACTACATTACTGAGTTCATTATGACTTGTTACTTTGCAGCCTAGAGATAATAGGGACAGTTGGTATGGATTAAATTACTTATTTTATGGTTATCATCCTTTTGACATAAGGACTCCCTGGCCCTTGTGCCAAAACCTGCTTGACTTTATTAAAGGAAATATAAAGAAAATATGTACAAATAGGCATAAAACATATTGAAAATTAAAAAGTAGATTAAATATTATTTTAGTCATGTTATTTGGTCTTTGGACAGATGTCAAGCACAGGGGTGTGATCATTATGACTAAGATGCCAGAGCCATGGATGCCAAATTACCCCTAATCTAAAAGATCTTCAAAACACTAGTAAAGTGTTCCTGTAATAAGCTTGATTTTATTATGCAGCTGTAAAATGAATCTGAGCTAATTCTAAATATAGCCCTGGGTTTAGTGACAAGTGCACTGGACTTTGCAATTCTGCTCAACAAGGACAGAGTTCTGTTCCACAGGCAAGTTTCTTAACATTTATGACATTTAATTTATTTTCCACAAAATATATTATACCCAAATTACAGCATGAGTTTAGTGGACATAAGGTAGTATGTAACATGTTTTCTAGAACAAACTGGGTACCTATCAAATATATGTTTGATTAGCGATGTTATTAAAATAAGGAGATTTTAAAAATCCAAAACAGGATTTTACCTTGCAGTAGTGTATAAAATATGACAAAAGACTACATATTAGAAATGAATGAAATAAATTTAAAAACAGGATAAAGAAAAAGAAAAAGTGAGAAGAATATAATGAAAACCTTAGAGCCTACCCATAACCTAAAAGTAGGCCTCAAAGTTAGCTCTAACTTTCCCAAGCTTATATGAAAAAGGAGATCTTGGTAGTTAGTGCAATATTTGCTCAGGGCAGTACAGAATATCTGTTCAGGGCAGTACAGAATATCTGTTCTGGATACTAAAAGCAGGCAAAGATTTCTCTTGAGCTTTTTCATAAAGAGGAAATTGTTGGAAGCAATAAACAGTATTCTTAAAATAGATTCAGTGACAAGAGCTTTATAAAATTGTTTCTAAATAACTTACTTGCGTTATTTCAAGGAGTAACTCTAAACATAAATCTGTAGGTAGAAAGTTGAGGGTAACACAGTTAGGTATTGCCTATTTACTGAAGGGCACTGAGAAAGAACGGCTCAAAAGAAGCAACTGCAGTTTGAGTATCTGCTTTAACAGAAGGACACATTTTAGGGTATCTGAAAGAGGGAAAGGCTAGTGACCTTCATGTAATTGATCTCACATTTGTTTTTCTCACAGAGACATTTTAAGCAAATATTGAAAGGCATGGAACTTAAATTTTAATTATTGGAAAAGACAAAATAAGGAGCTATTCTGTGTTGCTAGTTCTATTCATTTAACAAAAGTTTAAGCCCGCGTGTCATCCTAGTGGTTTGGGAGGCTGAGGCAGGTGGATTGCTTGAGCTCGTGAGTTCAAGACAAGTCTTAAGCAAGAGCAAGACCCTGTCTCTACTAAAAATAGAAAAACTAGCCAGGCATTGTGGCAGGTGCCTGTAGTCCCAACTACTCTGGAGGTTGAGGCAAGAAGATCTCTTGAGTTCAAGAGACTGAGGTTTCTGTGAGCTATGATGATGCCACAGCACTCTACAGTAGGTGACAGAGTTAGTCTCTGTCTCAAAATAAATAGATAAAGTTTGTGCACCTACTATAAACACCTACTGTGCTGGGGGTATTCATCACAACATCATTGTTTTGAAGACTATATTTTTCTATATGTGCATGGGCAGGTGTATGGATGTGCATATCTAGACATTACCCCCCACATACACACAACAGATGCCCATAAACATTAGGTGTTAGTGTCTGTCATCATCAAATCTGACGCAGGTAAGGGAAGAGGCACTGGAAGTTCAGTCTCATGAACTTTGGGAGTCAATCTAGATTGTGAGTCAATCTACAGACTATGTGAGAATTTTTCTATGACATGTGGGTAGCTTAACAAGATTTATCCATGAATTGAAGGCCATTTTATCTGGTATAATGAAGAGCAATGATTATTTTTCTTTCCCTTGTGGTATTGTCAAAATGCATCCCCAGATTAGTATTTCTTTCATTAAAAGTAATTTAAATTGAGATGTCTAAGAATTGATTTTCTACTAAGTGAGGGCTTATTCTTTTAGGTGAACATTTAAACAATTAACCTTCTTATATGTCAACCTTTATGAAGTGAGATAGAAATAAACATTAAACCTTGTAGAAATTGGTAATTATTTGACTCAGCTATACTTGCAGAGACTACTAGGTGGGTTGAAATTTTGTCCCTGCCTTTTTTTTTGTTTCAGAATGCTGAATTTTTGTCTACTTGGTCTATCCTGAGGTTGTGGTCTCACTTTTTACTATTATCATATGTGTCTTCCTCCATCCCGAGTTAGTTAGTAAATAAATAACAATCTTAAAAAATAAAAAAATACAAAATGGGTTGAGAGGATCTGAGTGTGGGAGAGACTCTCTCGTGACAACATAAGTTTAGCATATGGATTCAGTCACATTAACATTGACTGCTCAAAGAAATCTCATATTTTCTCACTTGATGGGTTTCACACAGATTTTCAGACATATTGGATAGAAGATATTTGGATAAATTAAGTTTTATCATAGTCAAAATTGCAAATTTTTCTTATTTTAGTTTGGTACTTATTTGGCCAAGGAGTAAAGAACAAAATTAATTAAACTTTTAATTTAAAGAAGCTGCTAAAGGAGATAAATATTCACATCTAAAATTATAATAAACTATATTATAAGATATTATAATTATAATGAAGTGGATAATGATGGCTAATGTGCCAGGCATTGTGCTAAGCAATATTTTCAATTTCCATTTATTCTTCCCCAAATACATAGTTTATGTCATTTTTCTAAAGATGTCTTTATATTATTCTTATTCTCAAACATAGGCACTGAGTATACAATTCTAGGTAACAGTTATAACAAAAACAGTTTTATTGAATTTAAAAATGCATGGGAGATGTGTCCTATTGTCCATAAAAAAGAATGGATACATTTTAAATAAACAACCTACTAATGTACCTGAAGGAATTATAAAAGCAAGAATAAACCAAATCCAAAATTAGTAGAAGAAAAGAAATAATAAAGATCAGAGCAGAAATAACCAGAATTGAGACTAAAAGAAAATATAAAGATTAATGAAACAAAAAGTTGTTTTTGAAAATATAAAGAATTGATAAACTTCTAGTTTAAGAAAAAAAAGAGGAAAAACCCATATAAATATAATCAGAAATGAAAATAGAGACACTAAAATTGATACCATAGGAATGTAATGGATCATTAGAGATTATCATAAATAACTGAATGCCAGACTTTTAAAGAGAAATTAATGCCATTTCTTTTCTAAAGTTTCAAAATAATGGAAGATGAGTGAATTTTTCCAAACCCATTCTACAAGGCCAGCATTACTCTAATATCAAAAGCAGGAAAAGGCTCGACAAAAAGAGAAAACTATAGGACAATATCCCTGAATAACATAGATGCGAGAATCTGCATATTTGATAATTAAAAATTTTTTAATTTGAGAATATTATGGGGTATACACGTTATGGTTACATGAATTGCTTTTGTATAGCTTGAATCAGAATTATGAGTGTGCTCCTCATGCAAACAGTGTGCATTTTACCTGCTGGGCATGTATTTACCCTTCCCTTCCTACCCGCTCCTACTTGTATACTTTCCATTGAGTTTTACTACTAAATGTGCACAGGCGTGTTGATCAATTAGTTCTAATTTAATAGTCAGTATATATGGTGTTTTTTTTTTTTCTCCATCTTATGACACTTCACTTAGAAGAATGGTCCCCAGTTCCAGCCAGGTTGTTACAGTAGGCATTATTTCACTATTATTTTTTATGGCTGAGGAGTACTCTATGGTATACATATACCACATTTCGTTAATCCACTCATGTATTGATGGGCATATTAGCAAACCAAGTCCAACAGCACATCAAAAATATATGACAGCATGATTAAGTAGTATGTATCCAAGGTATGCAAGGATGGTTCAACATACACAAAACAATTAACATGATACATAACATCAACAAAATAAAGGGCAAAAACTATTATACATGATCACTTACATAGATTCCAGAAATGTATCTGATAAATTTCAATATCCCTTTATGGTAAAATCTCTCAACAAATCAGGTAAAGAAGACAAATATGAACACAATAAAGACCATATATGAAAACGTCATAGCTAATATACTGAGTGGGGAAAAGCTGAAAGCTTTTCTTTATGGAACAAGACAAAGATGCCCACTTCCCCTACTCTTACTTAATATAGCACTGGAAGCCCTAGCCAAAACAATTAGGCAAGAGAAATAAAAAAAGGGCGTCCAAATTAGAAAGGAAGAAGTCAAATTGTTCCTCTTTGCTGATGACATTATCTTATATTTAGAAAAACCTAAAGAGTACACCAAAAGTCTCTCTGATATAAATAATAAACTCAGAAAAGTTACAAGATATAAAATCAACAAACCAAAACAAAAAAAATTATCATTTCTATATACTAACAACACACTAGCTAAAAATGAAATCAAGAAAGAAATGCCATTCATGTTAGCTAGGAGGTAAAGATTTATAAAAGAGGTAAAAAAAAAAAATTTAACCAAGGAAGTAAAAAAATATGATTACAAGAAAAAGGACTATGAAACACTAATGAAAGAAATTGAAAAGGACTTGAAACCAGGAAGTCATCCCATGTTCACGAACTGGAAGAAGAAATGTTATTAAAAGAACTATTCCACCATATTTACAAATTCAATGCAGTTCTTTAATTTTTCACATAAATAGAAAAAAATGTAAAATTTGTATGAGACCACAAAAGACCCCTATTAATCCAAACCATTCTGAGAAGAAAAAAGAACAGAGCTGGAGCCATCACACTCTCCAACCTCAAAATATACTACAAACCTATAGTAACCAAAACAACATGGCATTGGCATAAAACCTAGGCCAAAGGAACAACATAGAGAAACTAGAAATTCATGTATTTATAGACACCTGACTTTTGACAAAGGAACCAAGAATGTTCATCAATGAACAGACAAGTTTCTTCACTAAAGGGTGCTGGGAAAACCATATGTAGGATATGTAGGATCTAGGATATCCATATGTAGAAGAATGAAACCAGACTTCTTTTGACCTATACAAAAATCAACTCAAAATGAATTAAGGCTTAAATGTAAGACCCCAAACTATGAAACTACTAGTAGACAACATAGGGGAAATTCTTCAGGACATTGGTGTGGGCACAGATTTTACGGATAAGATCTCAAAAGCACAGGCAACAAAAACAAAATCAGATAAGTGGGATTTTATCAAACTTAAAAGCTTTTAAACAGCAAAGGAAACAAGCAATAGGGTGAAGAGTCAACTTGCAGAATGGGATAAAATACTTGTAAACGGACAAAGATATTAATATTCAGAATATACAAGGAACTCAACAATAACAAAAAATAATCTGATTAATAAATGGTCAAACAATCTTAGCCATTTGGTATCCCTATAGCAAAATACTTGCGATTGGGTAAATTATTTCAAAAAGAGGTTTATTTAGCTCTAGTTCTGCAGGCTAGGAAATTCAAGGACACGTCCTCAGCTTCTGTAGAGGGCTTTTGTGGTGCCTCATAACATGGTAGAGAAGGTCAGAGCAGAAATGAACACTTCTGAAGATAAAAATCCAAGGAGCATCTTGACTTCATGGCAACCCACTCTTGCAGGAAGACTTTCAAGAGAGATACTTCGGTTCTGAGAGTGCAAGAACTCATGCATTAACCACAAGAACATCACCATGACATTCATTAAGAATCTGCCCTGATAACCCTAAACCCTCCCACTGGGTCCAGGCTCCCACCACCACCACGCTGGGAATCAACTGTTAACATGTTTTGGTGGGGCAAACACAAATGATAGCATGATCTGAATGAGCATTTCTTAAAGAAAACATACAAATGATCAATAAGTATATAAAAAACTCACATCACTAGTCATCAGGGAAATGAATATCAAAAGTATGGTGAGATATCATCCCCTCCCCATTAGAATGGCTGTTATCAAAAGGACAAAAATAACGAATAACAAGGATGCAGAGAGAGGGGAAAGCTCACACACTGTTGGAGGGGATGTAAAGCAGTACACTCATGCAGAAAACAGTATGGCGTTTCCTCAAAACAACTCAAAAAACTAAAAATAGATAACACTGTATGATCCAGGAATACCAATACTGGATCTCTATATGAAGGAAAGGAAATGGGTGTGTTGTAGATAAATCTGCACTCCTTGTTTATTGCAGCGTCATTTGCAACAGCCAAGATGTATGGAATCAACCAATGTTCATCAACAGATCACAGGAAAAAGCATTCTCTACATACACAATGGAATGCAACTTACAAGGAAGAATGAAATCCTGTCAGTTGCAGCAACGTGGATGAGCCTGCAGGATATCATGTGAAGTGAGATGATCTAGGCACAGAAGGAGAAATGCTGCATGTTCTCATCCATGTGAAAGTTTAAAAAGTTGGTATATAAGAGTAGAGAGGCAAATAGTTGTTACTAGAGTCTGGGAAGAGTAGAGGGAGTAGGGGCCTAAGGAGACGTTGGTTAACAGACATGTATGTTTTTATAATTTTATAGGAGGAATGAGTTCTAGTGTTTTATTGCCTTGTGAGGTGACTACAGTTAATAATTTATTGCATATTTTCAAATAGCCAAAAGGGAGGATTTTGAATCTTCCCCAAAGAAATAAGTGATAAGTGTTTGAGGTGATAAATTTGCTAATTACTTTGATTTGATCATTACACATTGTACACATGTATCAAAATATGACACTGTGCCATATAATTATGTATAATTATTATGTGTCAATTAAAAATATTTAAAAAATAATGAGAGTTCCCACCTCAGAAACTTGTGAAAATCAAGAGAGTAAATATATAAAAACATTGTGATCTATTCACAGCACACCATAATTACTACTGAAATGTAAGCATGTACCCCTTTATTTTTCTGGAGATCTTTTTTTTTTTTTTTGACAGTCTCACTCTGTCACCCTTGGTAGAGTGCTGTGGCATCATAGCTCACAGTGACTTCAAACTCTTGGGTACAGAGAGTCTTTTGCCTCAGCTTCTGAAGTAGCTGGGACTACAAGCACCCACCATAATGCCCAGATAGTTTTTCTATTTTTAGTACAGATGGGGTCTCACTCCTGTTCAGGCTGATCTGGAACTCCTGAGCTCAAGTGATCCACCCACCTCAGCCCCCCAGAGTACTAGGATTACAGGCGTGAGCTACCTTGCCCAGCCACTGGAGAGTTTTTTAATGAATACTGACTATTGAGAAAATATTACTTATTAGATTCCATATGATCATTAATGTTAATAACTAAAGATTTTTTGTTATTATTATATTTTGGGTCCAGTCAAGCAGATCCATGCCCCCAAAGCAATCAGAACTTATTATATATTAGCATTCAGTAGATGCTAATATTTAAATGATACTATACCAGTTTTGGCAAAAAAAAATATTTCCTTGGTTGTGTATTCAATTTTTTTTTATCACTTACATAGTGTGAGGAATTGTACCAGTAGGCAGTTGAGGACTTATAAAAATTGAGCCCAATTGCTTTGGTTTATAGAGCTAAACCTATCAGATATCCGTGGTGATATCTGTGGCCTGGAAACACCACAATTTCACTCACCAGATTTGTGCTTTGCGTCACTGTGACCAGAAGTCTGCTCCGATTGCCTAATCATTTGGTTACAAATATCCACATGATATTAGCCTAAGTTTTTGTTTTTTCTCTTTTGAGAGATAGATACTTTTCTTTATAATAAACCGTAAGATTTATAAAGTTCGAAGCAATATTACTGATTTTTGTTTCACACGAAGTCACACTCAAGTTTTTGTTGGTAGCTTTGCTTTCAATGACTCAGAAATCTTTAAAAATGTGGACTTAGGAAAGGGAGACTGGTATTTTCAGTGACATTTGGAGTTCAAATTAGATATTAAATATCTCTGAGCTGCTGGGGAAGCAGAGAACTGCTTTCCTTGATAGCCTTATTTTTTATTTTTAAAATGGAAATATGAGAGTTAATACAAAAATCCAACTTTCTTATAAGCGTGTAATGTTTGAGTTCTTCAAACAGAACAAATTTGAGATCATTGTGTCTGGGGCCAAAATTGTTCATATATGAGTAGGGGAATCTGAATTATTGTGGAAAATACTTAAGTGGGCTTAAAAATAAGCACACCCGGTCTGGGCTTGATGGGTCATGCTTATAATCCCAGCACTCTGGAAGCTGAGGCAGGTGGATCACCTGAGCTCAGAAATTCAAGACCAGCCTGAGCAAGAGTGAGACCCTGTCTCTA